>NW_004444038.1:9511553-9537423 GCF_000243295.1 Trichechus manatus latirostris
GCGCGGCCTCCAGGACAGACCCGCGGGGGCCCCAGCCGCCCCGCCCCCCCTGCGGCGCGCGCTCCCGCGGCCCGGGCGCCGTTACCTTCGCTCTTGCCCAGGATCCGGCAGCACAGGTTCTGCAGCAGAACGTTCGGCGATTTCTGGTCCGGGGCCGCCATCCTCGGCCCGGCACTGGAAATGGAGGTGGCCGGGGAATGGGAGGGAGGCGGGCTGGCCCAGCCGGGCAGCCCCCGCTGCTGACCCGCTGGCTGCACGCCGCCTTCCCCACGCCGGAGCGCGCCCCCGGGTCTCCGCCGTGACCCTGCCGCTGCTGCGCGCAGGGACCCGCCTACCGGCCGCAGCCGGCAGCCCCCTCGCCGCGTCCCGCGCTCAGGCTCTCGGCGTCCTTCCCTGACAGGCTAAGAACTAGGGACCACTGGTAGCAACGGCGCCATTTTAACAGAACCCGCCGAAACTGAGGGCCAACCCCCACAATGCCTTTCTTCTTCCCACCGCTTCGGTGCTTTTAGGTGCAACGGCTTAAAACGTCCCCCTCTCCCTTCTCCTCACGTTTCCCCACCACCGCCACCAAACAGGCCAGAAAAGTTCCGGAGAACAAATTGCTCCACACTACTTACTACGTGTGGTAATCTCTTGCATCAGTAGTACTGCTTGGTACTTCTTAGAACGTTTTCTAAACGTTTTCAAAACGTTCGCCAGAGGTTCATGATAGTGAGTGCCTTGCTGTGAGAGTGCTTGGGGGCCAGTAGCGCCTTTATAGTCCATACTTTTGGAGTTTTCAAGAGCTATATTGGTTTGTCCAAAGCTAAGAAGTTTCCTCAATACAGTCAAATACTTTGAGGGACAGAGTAGCAGGGGTAGAGGTCTGGGGACCATGCTTTCAGGGGACATCTAGGTCAATTGGCATTACAAAGCTTATTAAGAAAATGTTCTGCATCCTACTTTGGTGAGTGGCGTCTGGGGTCTTAAAAGCTTGCAAGCGGCTATCTAAGATGCATCAATTGGTCCCAACCACCAGGAGTAAAGGAGAGTGAAGAACACCAAAGACACAAAGAAAGTATTAGCCCAAGAGACAGACAGTGCCACCTAAACCAGGGACTTCATCAGCCTGAGACCAGAAGAACTAGATGGTGCCTGGCTACCACCAGTGAACGTCCTGACAGGGAACACAACAGAGGATCCCTGATGGAGCAGGAGAAGGATGGGATGCAGAACTCAAATTCTAGTAAGAAGACCAGACTTAATGCTCTGAGACTGGAGAAACCCCAGAAGGCATGGCCCCTGGACTCTCTATCAGCCCAGAACTAAAACAATTTCTGAGGCCAACTCTTCAGACAGGGATTGGACTGGACTGTGGGACATAAAGTGATACTCGGGAAGAATGTGCCTCTTAGTCAAGTAGATATAAGAGACCAAAGGGGCAGCTTCTGTGCAGAGGTGAGATGGGAAGGCAGAGAGGGTTAGGAGCTGGTTGAGTGTTCATGGGAAATCGGGCGGAGGGGAGGAGTGTGCTGTCACAGAATGGGGTGAATGTCTGGGGTCTCATAACTATGTAAAAAAAAAAATTTTGTATGGGAGACTAACTTGAAATGTAAACTTCACTTAATTACAACAATAAAAAAACTATATTAGTTTGAGACACACTTTTAGTGGAAGTCGGTTGACAGGAATACAAGACTTTTAATTTTTTTTACACTTAGTTTAGCATTTAACACCTGCCACATTACCTAGCATTGTGCTCAAAGTGGGCACTTTTATAAGTAGGATGTGTAACTGCTCATAGGGCATAATGTTAATGAGACTGGCTCACCAACCCCAAACCTGCACCAACTTCTTAACCCCAATCCCATGAAACTGTGATATCACTAAAAGAATAACAATCAGCCAGATGAAGACCGAGAGCAGAGGAACAGGCCAAAAGGAGAAAATGATAAACGAGCAAGGCAAATACATCATTTAAGTTCAGAAACAGAAGCTTACACAGGGTGCACCAGGCACCCAAAACTGCCCAAGCCAGGAAAAAAAACAGAACAAATGACTCAATCCACACATCACCTGGTTAAGGGCGTGGAATCCTGGCAGCCAGGGGCCTGTGCCGTTCGCACAGCTATAGTAGATTAGACCAGGAATGGGTGCTTGTCACAAGCTGGACCAATCAAAGTTTCTTTCCAGGAAATCTGGACTTAAGATCAAAAGAATTTGTAACTCAGGATGGCCTGAACTATAACATGGAAAAAGAGGCACGTTCCAACTATCAAATGAATTTAGCAGGGGAGAAAACAAAAAGTGGACTTACCAGAGGAGAACTCCAGCCACATCCAAAAAAAGACCACCTGAAGCTTCCTCCTTGAAATCAAGGATGACAGATGGTACCATGTTGTTGTTGTGAGCTGCCACTGAGTTGCCCCCCACTCATGGTGACCCTATACTCACCAGAACCAAACGTTGCCCAGTCCTGCATCATCATGATCCACAGGGTTTTTATTGGCTGATTTTTTCAGAAGTAGATTGCCAGGCCTTTCCTCCTAGTCTGTCTCAGTCTGGAAGCTCCGCTGAAACCTGTTCAACATCGTAACAACATGCAAGCCTCCACTGACAGACGGCTAGTGACTGCGTGTGAGATGCACTGATGGGAATTGAACCCATGTCTCCCACATGAAAAGTAAGAATTCTACCCTGAACCACAAATGCCCCCTGTGATACCGTAATGGTAGCATATTGAAGGGCCAAGACTCTAAAGAATCTTTTTGCTTGACTATACACTTTAACCCCCGTTCTCTTCTACCATTTGAGTTCTAGGACTAGGAAAGCCGTAAGGGTCCCAAGAAAGAACCCATAGGAGTCTCTTAGGAAGGCAGCTGGAAGGCCTTACTGCAGTTTCGGATCACAGCAGGTGCCCGTGGCCCTTCCCCCTTTACTTCCCAGCCCTGCTGCTATATTTGCCTGGGCTTCTGAGGTAAATCATGACAGCAGCATCATTGGGTGCAAAGCACCCACGTATATGGGGGAATTTAGAAAGCCACATGAATGCCTAGGGCAAGACACAAGCTCAAAAAACACCTAAGAAGACCATATGCTTTGTCCTGGGGCAGATTCCTAATATTGTGGATTGAATTGCATCCCCCCAAAATATGTATTAAAGTCCTAATCCCTGTAAATATGACCCTGTTTGGAAAGACAGCTTTTCTTTTGTTATGTTAAGGAGGTCATACCAGATTATGGTGGGCCCTAAACCTAATCACTTCTGAGTCAAAACTTCTGAGTCAAATTGTCAAAAACCTCAGACAAAGAGAGAATCTTGAAAGTAACAAGCGAGAAACAAGTCATCATATACAAGGAATCTGCAATAAGATTAATATCTGATGGTAGTGGGATAACGTATTTACAGCTTCCCCCCTAAGATTAGGAGCAAGACAAGGATACCTACTTTTATCACTGCTATTCAACATTGTACTGGAAGTTCTAGACAAAGCAATTAGGCAAAAAAAAAAGAAACAAAAGCACCCCAAATGGGAAAGAAAGAAGTAAAATTATCCCTATTCACAGATGACAAAGACTTAAATGTAAAGCCAAAAACTCCAAAATTACTAAAAAGAAAGCACTGGAGAAAAATATTTGTGAACGTGAGTTATACAAAGGGGTGTTTGATAAAATACCAAAAACATGAGCCATAAAAGAAAAAAGTTGGGCTTCACAGGAATTAAGAACTTCTGTTTTTAAGAATACAGTGTTGACAGAATGAAAAACAAATCACGGACGTGGAGAAAATATTTGCAAATCATACATCTAATCCAGGAATAGTGAAATGAGTGCTCAACTTCCAAGAAAAAGACAACAAACACAGTCTAAGCATGGACAAAATATTTTTATAGATACACCACCAAAAACGGTGTATGTATGGTAAATAAGCACCTGAAAAGAAGGTCAACACCATTAGTCTTTAGGAAAATGTAATTTTAAAACCATAATGAGACACCACTACACACCAGTTAGAATGGCTAAATAAATATCTGGTCATGCTGTATATCGGCAAGGCTATGGAGGAAAGGAAACGCTTATACACTGCTGGTGGAAATATTAATTGGCACAACCACTTTAGAAAACAGTAAACACACACTTATCACATGATTTAGACAGTCCACTTGTGGCTATTTCTCCAAGAGAAAAGAAAGTATATGTCCCTAACCAGACTTGTACGGGAATGTAGCAGCTTTATTTGTTGTAGCTGAAAACTAGAATGAGCCCAGATGTTTGTAAACAAGTGGTGTGATAAACAAATTGTGAAGTATCCAGTCTCAGGAAAAAAAAAACAACAACAGCTTTGTTTAATACACAAAACAATGCAGATTTTAAAATGATGTGTTAAGTGAAAAGGGGCAGACAAAAGAAGGATCCAAATTGTATGATTCTAGTTACATAAAATTGTAGAAAGCAGATGCATAGGAGGGGTAGCAGAGAGATTGCAGAGAGCATAGGTAAACTTTTGAGGGTGATGTATATGTTCATTGTCTCGAGTGTGGTGATCACTATCAGGCTATCGGGCATTTATTGCAAACAGAAAATATGAGGTATGAGAAGCTGACCCAGAACCCATGCCCACCTGGACAGGGATGGGGCAATCTGTATTCACCCTGCACCATGCCCCGGGCACCGTGGACCAAAGCAGCCCTCCGGATGACAGAGGGGCCCTATACACTGAGGTACCTGCATATCATGCCCCTACCCCCTTCAAGTACAACTCCCCAGGGTTGCCCAATTCCCACACAGATCCATGCCCAGAGGGGAGGAAGAAGGGAGATAGCCAGGCAGGCGCAGCCTGGCATCAGGGGAGTATGCCCAGTGCCAGAACAAACATTCTAGCCTCTTGGGAAAGGCACCTTCCTGCCAGCCCTTCCCAGGCAGTGATGGGGGAAGGGTCAGCTGCCAGAGGAGGCATGGCAAGGCGTGGAGACTTTTAATTTGTACGTGTTCCATTTGCTGCATTTTCACATTCATTCAGTTCAGTGTGCTTTTTCTTATTTCTCTGGAGACTTATCCTTTGACCCACTGATCAGCTAGAAGAGTGTTGTTTATCTTTTCAAGTGATTGCAGGTTTTTCATTTTATTGTTCTATTACTGGTTTCTAGTTTGCTCCCTGTAGTAGAGAGGACAGTCTGCATTATTTTAATTCTTTAAAATATATTGAGGTATGTTTCAGGGCCAGGATGTGATCTATTATTTTTATGTGCGTCAAAAGCACCTGAAAAGTATATGTATTCTGATGTTATTGAGAGAAATGTCTCATAAATACCAATTAGATCCTTTTGGTTGATGGTGATGTTGGTTTCTCTGCATCATTGCTGATCGTGTGTCTAGTTTTTCTATTAGTTGTTGAGAGAGGGTTTTTTGGGTTTTTTCTTTCCTTAGGATTAAAACATTTTATTCTTGCCATAAGAAGCTCAAAGACCTGTAACAGTTTATGGAAAGTAAAGCTTAAGGTCATGACAGGGAAGACTGTACAAGTATGAACACTAGAGCCTTGTGGAAAACGGACCAGGTGTCACACGACCGACAGAGCTGAGGAAGTCAGTATTGTTGACTTAGCGTTTGATTCTTCAGATTACGCGTGTGCCTTAAAATACGAAATACCTTGATCGTTTGGCCATTTGGTTTCTTTTCAGCACAATGGAAAAAGTGCTGCAGCAGTTCCTTAGATGGCTGTATGTGAGGGATCTTAACTACCAAAATCATAATGATCACTTGACAAGTATTTTAAAGTTAGTCTTGCCAGATTGCTATGGCATGTTAAAAGTTTTGCTTAGAAGTGGGGCCAAGATGGCGGAGTAGTCAGATGCTTCCGGTGGACCCTGTTACAACAAAGACCTGAAAAAACAAGTGATTTGATTATATATGGCAATCTGGGAGCCCTGAACATCAAAGGCAGAGTTGACAGACTGAGTGGCAGGGGGACGGAGAGACAGTTTGGAAGCAGCAAGGAGTTGCCAGACCTGACCCAGAGAAAGCCTGAGCCCCTCAGGCCTGAGCAGCTCAGGGGTGAGTGGTGAGGCAGGCAAACGGCGATGCTCGGGTGGTGCATTTTCTGCACCAGGAGAGACCCAGCACCGGAGAGTCTACACGGCCACCCAGAACCAGAGAGAAGCAGCCCTCACCGGCAAAAGATAAGTACTTGCCTACAGCTTCCTGTGTGGATCAAAAACACCCCTCTCTCCCATTTACCTCCCTGCTCCCTGCTGTGCACTGGGTCCCAGACCAAGTTCAGCAATTGCCAAGTCCCCTGGGCCGGAAGTAGGATCCGTCACATACCCAGAGCCATTCTCCCTGCCTTGGAGAGTGAACAAATTAACAAACAGAGGAAAAAATAAACTGCCAACTCCCCTAAGCCAGGAACCCAGGGTAGGCTCAGCTCCTTGGCCTAGGCACAGGCATAAAGGATCCATGGACTTTGAGTGCCTTTCCCGCTGCATAGACTTGTGTGGGCCCATTTCAACAGCGTAGGCCCTCATTACCACAGTACAACAGGGTATATACCGGAAGTCTAACTTCAATTGTTTCAGCTGTGAAGTGGCAGGTTCTTGACATTTGACACTGCTCTGCCCATTAAGCAGGGTCTTCACCTACCCACATCAGGGGTCTGAGGACTGGTGGCTCCACCCATCCCACCTAATCACCTGCGACAGGGGCCCATGAATAAGAGGTGCCCCCAGTCCTTACAGCCAACAGCATTAGGTGCTCATATTCCAGCTGCAAAACCTACCCACCTACCCGATCTACGGAACAGGGACACGCCTTCCTCCCGGACACTCGGGGGTGGCCATCAGCCCCCTGCCTTGCTCAGAGTGTGTCCCCCTGCTGCAGCCAGATGCCTGTGCCTACACCAATCACCCATGCCTGTCTAGGACTGTAAGTGAGAGCCTACACCACACACTTGGTGGCTATCCACCTGGGCACCTGAGCTGAATCCATACAGGAGGAGTGGGTGGATTCCTGAGCTCACATACCTAGTAACAGATCTAACCGCCAGGTGACAGGACATTAGAGCTTCAACGGTGCCAGTAATCAAACTAGCTCATACGAGCAGCTTATTTGGGCATATCAAAACAAAACAAGAAGCTAGGACACAGTAAGCAAACATAAAATAAATAAATATAATAACTTATTGATGGCTCAGAGACAACAATCAATATCAAATCACATAAAGAGGCAATCCATGATGGCTTCAGCAAGCTCCCAAAATGAAGAATCTAGAAATTTTCCAGAGGAGGAAAATTTCTTGGAATTACTGGAGGCAGAATACAAAAGATTAATATACAGAACTCTTCAAGAAATTAGGAAGGAAATTAAGCAAAATTCAGAACACGCAATAGAGGAAATTAAAAAGATTAGAGAAGAGCAGCTCTTCAAACAGGGATTGGACTGGACTGTGGGACATAAAGTGATACTCGTGAGGAGTGCGCCTCTTAGCTCAAGGAGATACAAGAGACTAAACAGGCAGATTCTGTCCGAAGGTGAGATGGGAAGGCAGAGAGAATTAGGAGCTGGTTGAATGGACCTGGGAAATCAGGTGGAAAGGAAGAGTGTGCTGTCACAGTGTGGGGACAGCAATTAGAGTCACATAACAATGTATGTATAAATTTTTGTATGGGAAAAATTTTTTTTAAATTTCACATAAATGAATTAACTTTTTTTCACCAGCTGTCCATGGTGAAGTTATTTCTTCATAAGGCCAAGTAGATGGTTCTAATAAATCAACATAGTTATAAAAAAAAAAAAAGTTTCACTTAGTTTGAGAATTTTCATTTTGTCGTTTAACAAATTACTATATCAAACAGGTCCTCTCCAGAATATTTACAGGTAGTTTCGCATAGGGGCAAATTTGAAGCCAATCTGAAAGAAAAAGGGTTTTTCTATTGTGGATTTGTCCATTTCTGCTTTCAGCAATATCCGTTTTTGCTCCATGTATCTTCTGAGGCTCTGTTCATTTTTTTTTTTAATCTAGTTTCTCTTTGTTTTTTCAGATTGAGCAACTATTATTCCAACATATCCAGACTTCCATTTTAAGTGATGACTCAATCCACTGCTGTTGAATCAATTCCAACTCATAGCAACCCTATAGGACAGAGTAGAATTTCACCGTAGAGTTTCCAAGGCTGCAAATCTTTACAGAAGCAGACTGCCACATCTTTCTCCCGCATCACGTGATGAGGGACAAGGTAATTCAGACCAACCCTCCCACTGCAAACAACTGTAAATGCTTATCAAATATAAAAACGCATCTGACTGAAGGCAATGGAACACAAACAAGACAATGAAATATTACAGGTCTAAGATTTGGGAGAAAAAGGAAACCCAGAAAGATGAGCCTGACATTTATCATGTTTTTCCCCTAGGGGTTTCTCCCGATTCCCTAAGAAATTCCCGAGAAACTGAAAAGTTGAAAACAGCTTTAAACTGAATTCTGAGCCTAGGAGGACAAAAATTGGAGTGTATGGCCTACCAAGGGGGCTGAGAGGTGGCTGGTATATTTTTAAGGCTCTGAGTTGGAACCTGAAGGCCAAGCTTAGGAAGAAGGAGTGAACTGTAAATATATTGGCGTCTTTAAGGCCTTATGCTCAGCTTCGAATCATCTCTGTCTCTGATTGGATTAAGGTAGTATGCAGGATTGCTAGTGCCTGCAGGATTCAAACATAAATCTCCACCGAAGAAACCTAACTTCATTTTAGCTTCAAAGTACAAATTACCTCTATAAATTTTCACGTACAGTGTCAATCACACAATAAACATTAACCAGTCGTTTCAAGAGACAACATAGTGTTATGGAAAACAAATAGAAATGACAGAAAATAGAAATAGATTTACATAGTCCATTCATAGTGTGCTATGAACGAAATGTTCAAGGGAAATGTAAGAAAAGATTGAGAATTTTTGGCTAAGAATTTAAACAATAAAAAGAAGCAAATGGAAACTTTAAAACTGAAAACTATAATAACTGAAATTAAAAGTCAATGGACGGAGTAGTATCATTTTAGATACTGCTGAAGAGATAATTAATGAAGTGAAGATAGGTCATACGAAAACAAACAAAATAAAGCATGTTGAGAGATTATGATTTTAAATATGGAAAAGAGCATGAGATATATACAGGACAGAGTGAAAGGGTCATATTGATAAAATTAGAATTCAAGAAGAAAAAGAAACAGAAAATATGGCATAGACATAACTGAAAAGATAATGGCCAAGAACATTCCAAAACTCACAAAAGACATCAAGCCAACAATAGAGGAAGTGCTACAAACTGCAACCAAAATAACTCTAAGGAAAACCATACCAGGTGAATCTTAGCAAAATCCCTGAAAACCAAAGACAAAGACATTCTTATTAGCCAAATGAGGGGAAAAAAGACTTATTATCGTCTAAGGAGTAATAATTAGCCTAACAACCAAGCTATCAGCAGAAAACAAAAAAAAAGCAGAAGAAAATGCAATTTCCAAAGTGCTGAAAGCAAATAGCTGCCAATCTACAATTCTATACTCAGCAAAATATCATTTTAAAAAGAAAATGAAATAAAGACATTTTTAGAAAAAAAATAAGATTCACTATCGGCAGATCCACAGTAAAGGAAATACTAAAGTGAATCCTTTTGGTCGAAGGAAAATGACAGGTTGGAAATTAAAGAAGGAACAAATAACAATGTATAGTTTAAACACATGGTAAACATAAGTAAATATTGATTGTATAAAACCATGTTTTCAGGTTTAAAATACACACAATGAAAATATGTAATAAATATATCTCACCAAAAAAAAGGAGGATAAAAGTAATCAAACTGTTCTGATACTCTTAAAATGTCCTGAAAGAGGTAAAGTTTCTAAATTTATTAGAATTCGATGCATCAAGGATGCTTGTAATATCCAGGGAAGCCACTAAAAGAACAGTGGAAGTATGGATAACTGTCAAACTGATGGAGAGTGAAATATAAAACAATAAAAAAGATTTTAATCAATCCACGATAGATCCAAAAGAAAGGAAATAAGAAGGAACATGGAACAGGAGGGACAAACAGATAACAAATATTAAGATGGTATATGTACACCAAAATATCTCACAAATTACATTAATTATCAATGCACTAAATACTCTATCATGGATTGAATTGTGTCGCCAAAAATAAGTGTATCAATTTGGCTAGGCCATGATTCCCAGTATTATGTAATTGTCCATTATTTTGTCATCTGATGTGATTGTCCTATGTGTTGTAAATCCTATCTCTATGATGTTGATGAGATGGGATTAGCAGCAGTTATGTTAATGAGGTAGGACTCAAGCTACAAGATTGGGTTGTGTCCTGAGCCAATCTCTTTTGAAATATAAAAGAAGCAAGCAGAGAGACAAGGGGACCTCATGCCACCAAGAAAGCAGCACCAGGAGCAGAGCGAGTCCTTTGGACCCAGAGTGCGTGCTCAGAGAAGCTCCTGGACCAGGGGAAGATTGATGACAAGGACCTTCCCCCAGAGCCAACAGAGAGAGAAAGCCTTCCCCTGGAGCCGACAGCCTGAATTTGGACTTCGGCCTACTAGACTGTGAGAAAGTAAACTTCTGTTTGTTAAAGCCATCCACTTGTGGTATTTCTGTTATAGCAGCACTAGATAACCAAGACATCCTCCAATAAAAAAAAAAATTGGATAATAAAGCAAAACTTACAGAAATGCCACTTTTTAAGATATGAGCCCAAAATACATGAATATGGAAAATTTGAAAGTAAAATAATAGGGATATATAAATATATTTGAGATACATATGTATGCATGTATATCAAACACTAACAAAAAGAAAGCCAATTGTCTTTGTCTATGTTTTTCCGAAATCACAGCCTGAGGCAAAGGATTTATATGCTAAAATTTATTAGGAAGTGCAATTTCCAATAACCCCTATAAACAAGGGTAATGAAGCAGAGAAGGGAGAACCAACATGAAGACGTGTTACAAACTGAGCCACTAGAAAGTGTAACCACTCACTTGAACTCATAGGTTTTGCCTTTGAAAAGCACAATAACTGACTTTCAGGACTACCCATCCAGGAGGAGAAAGGAGGAAGATGTTTTTTAAAGAAACTTTTTATTTTAGAACGGATTCAGACTTACAGAGTTATTATGAGGGAGTACACCCAGTTTCGTTTATTGTTAATATCTAATATTTGCATGGAACATTTGTTACAATTAATGAACCAGTATTGATTCATTATTATTGACTAAAATTCATACTTTATTTAGGTTTCCTCAGTTTTTCCCTAATGTCTTTGTTCAGTTCCAGGATCTCACCCAGGATATCATGTTTCTCCTCAGATGACTCCTGCCTATGACAGCTTCTCAGACTTCCTTGTTCTTGACGACCTTAACCACTGTGATGAGTACGCAAGTCAAGTGCTCATATCTCAGTTGGTATTTGCCTGATGGTTTTCTCATGATTAGCCTGTGGTTATGGGTTTTTGGCAGGAAGACCACAGAAGTGTCATTTTCATCATATATCAAGAGTACATACTGTCAACATGACTTATCACCATTGATGTTGACCCTGGATTGAGGTAACGTTTGTCAAATTTCTCCACTATAAAGTTACTCTTATTTCTCTGTTTCCATGCTGTACTCTTGGGAAGAAAGTCACTACACAGCCCACACTTGAGTGGGGATTTATGTTCTACTTCCTTAAAGAGCGGAATATCTCCATAAATTGTTTGAAATCTTTCTGCATGGGAGATTTGTCTATTCTCCCCCATTTATTTATTTATGCTATAGTTTATTTATATCAGTATGGACTCATGAATATCTATTTTATGTTTTTGGCTATCACCCGACATTATTTTACTTATTTTATTGCTCAGATCGTTCCAGCGTTGACCCTTCCGCACTCTTAGTTGGTTCCTGTATCCCTTGACATATTCCCGTGATTTGGGGGGTATTTGTTGTTGTTTTGTTTCGTTTTTAACACTTCCTTACTTTCTGGTGGCACAGTGGTTAAGAGCTTAGCTGCTTACCGAAAGGTTGGCAGTTTGAATCTACCGGCCGATCCTTGGAAACCCTACGGGGCAGTTCTACTCTGTCCTTTAGGGTCGCTAGGTCGGAATTGACTCGAGGGCAACAGGCTGGGGTTTTTTTTTGTTTTTGTTTTTGTTTTATTTCTGGTACTACAGATAATAGAAGAAAATCCAGGCTTACAGTGTATATTTTTTGTCCGTGTCCTAGAATCAGCCACTTCTTCAAGAAGCCCTGGTTCCTCTTCTTGGCAAAACCAAGACATGTGCACTAGATTTGCTCATTGCTACTGGCTATTACTGCTTCCAGCCGTCTCAAAGCACAGAGCAAGGAGATACATGTTTATATACTAACCCATGAATATACACAGATATGTAAATATTTCTATATGTAACCATCTGCATTTATGTTAAGCTAAACATGAGATCATATTGATGTCTCCAACTCTAATCCATTACTACAAGGATCATTCTAGCCTCCTTCCTTCGCTTTCTTTGCTTTTCTGTAACCTCCAGGGCCGTATTACCCAATAAGCAAGGCCAAATGGTGCCTTCCCACCAATCTGCAGTGCACAATTTCACCTGTCCCCCACCACAGCAAAAATGTGGCAAAACCTGTGTGAGATTGCTTACCACAGATTAACGAGGAAATGCAATTAAGCCCACGCCTACCTTGTTCAATGCAAGCCAGTGCATACTGTGCTTACTGGTCAATCTGCCCCGATAACCTCCCACTCTAAGCTTCCGCCACCTGTTATTCCTTTAATCAATTGTTCAATTCCAGTGTACATGTATATTAGTTTCTGAATTTTTAACCTGGATCCCTGTGAGAAACAACTTAATCAACTAGAGTACAATGCTTAGGTACAGGTCCTTTTGTGTTTAGTCTTACAGACACCACTCAGTTCCAAGTTTCTTAGGTCAGAACCTTATACCCCGACCCCCACCCCTTTCAGTGAGTTGTTTCATATACTTTAAGTATATTTAATATATTTAGAGTCTTTTATCTCATTCTGCATTCCATCCAGTCAGTCCTGGGATCAACTGATTTCCATAGTCCAGTGATCAGGGGCTCACCTCATGGGTCATTAATTTCCCATATTTCCAATTTTTACATTTTGGATGCAAAGGAAACACTTGCAGGGTACCATGTTGATATCTACGGGGAAGTCTCAGGGTGGAAGGTGGTAGGGGCACAGCACAGCTTAGGTACGAAGTGAACAGCTGTCAAGTTGTCTACATAAAGTTGGCCAGAGTCTATGGAAGTGGTGATTCCTGCAGTATCAGGAATAAGAAGGCTGAAGGAATCTGAAGTAGCACATAAGTGATATTTTATACTATCTCCACTGCACCATTCAGAATCATTTATGGCATCCATTGTATCTGGCTTCCATACTGCAGTATGGAGCCCCTGTTTTTCTTATAAGAAGATGCCCTTGTTCTTTTTCCTGAGCTCAGAGGTGCAACATCAATATGTCACTGAGCCCCCTTCAAGGTTGTGGCTGTCTGCAATCTTTGGAAATATTTAAGACAAGATGGTTAGTAAAACACGCTGAAGTCCCTACTACAACAGTTGACTCCAAGGAGGTAACTGATATTCATCATCTCGTTCCTCACCATCCATTCCAGATTTCTCCCACTCTCAGTCAACACTTTGGCTGATCTCAGTTTCTTGCCTGGTGGAATGAATGACTCTGGCTTTTATCCCTAAGTGATCTGAGCTCTTTGTTTCTTTGCCTTTGTGAGGCTGTAGTAATTTCAGTTGACTGTATTCTCATATTAATGCACAAAAATTCAAAAAGACATGCCCTGATGGGTGCTCTGGGTTCCATGAATAAGCTCCTTTGCCCTCATTTTGTGGCAGATATTGTAGCTTCTCGTGGTAATCAGTATTGATTACCCAGCAGGGTAATATCTTCTTTTGTTCTCAGATGGTCCAATTGCATGAAAACCCCAAGTGATCCATTTTGTAGTAGTCACAGCTTAAGTTCAGTGGAACACTTACTGTTTCTCTAGGTGGAAGCATTCCCCTGCTGAGGACTAGGACCTTTATCACAGCAGAGTCGAAGGCTACAGGAACAGGAAGTACAAATTCCACAAGTGGGTCATCGGGAGTGACAGTGAGGGGGCTAAACGTAATTCCACCCTATGGTTCCAGGACCTATTTTCCAGCTATTGGGGACTTAGCACCATGATGGAATATTAATTCAACGTGTGTATCACCTCATGCAGGACATTGCCCCACAGAACACTTCTCCCAAGTTGGTACCTTAACTGAGCTCAACAGGCTATTTTTACTGTTCTATTAGGCCAGTGTTTCTGGATGATGGGGACTATGGTCAGACCAATGAATGATGTGGTCATGTGCCTGTTGTTCCATCTTTTTGGCTGTGAAGTGAGTCCCTTCGTCTGAAGTAAAGTTGTATGGGACACTATGATAGATAGTTTCCAAATGTGACTCTTAAAAAGTACTTCCATCTCTGTGTAAGAATGCTGTTCCTCGTATCAAAAGGTAGAGTCTTTTTATCCTCTCTTTGAATAAAGGCTGGTTTTAAAGTTCTCTTCTATTCTATCTTTCATGTCACATTTGATATTGCAAGGAAAAAAAATGTATCAAGCTTCCTAAATTAGAAATTGTATGACTGATGAGGTTATCAGTATAGAACCCAGTTATTGTAAGGATTTTCTAATGACTGATTGACTGCAACTAGTGAACAATCTTGCAAATTATAGTTAATTTATAAATTGATATTCACTTTTCTTTTTGACATCATAATGATCTGACATCAGATCAACAGGTTGAAACTTCAATTAGGCTTTGACAACCTCTGATCTTTGAGAAAAATATAAGTGTTGTAAGCAGATGGATAAATTACTTCAGAAGTCAAGAACTCTTTTTGAGCCACTGTCCTTTCTGTTACCTTGTTTTGTGAGCATGTAGTGTTTTTTCTTATACTTTTTAACACTGGAAATGATTTTTAAGGGTTGACATTTGACAAGGCTTTGCTGTAAATATCACTAGAATTGAATATCGCTTTTTGTCTATCTCCAGGTTAGGGAGCAGAAGTCATGGTTCTGCTCCTCTCCAGCATTACTTTTGCCTGTATTCTTTTATCTTATTACTCAGGTCTATGTTTACAGTTCTTGAAGCATATCAAGTTTCTAGAATAGTATTCAATTGTAATGTTGGTTCTTTGATTCTAAAATTATTTTAGTTTAAAAACACTATAAAAAAAATAAGAATGGCCGTTCATAAAGGTGATGAAATTTCTTTGTTTGGACATAAAATTTTACGACTAATTATCTTAGGCATTCGACTGTGTGGATCATAACAAATTATCTATAACACTGGGAAAAATAAGAATTCCAGAACGCTTAATTGTGCTTATGAGGAACATGTACATAGATCAAGAGGCAGTTGTTCAAACAGAACAAGGGAGATACTGCGTGGTTTAAAATCAGGAAACGTGTGCATCAGGGTTGCATTCTTTCACCATACTTATTCAGTTTGTATGCTGAACAAACAATCTGAGAAGCTGGACTATATGAAGAAGAACACAACATCAGGATTGGAGGAAAACTCACTGACAACCTGCAATATGCAGATGACACAACCTTCCTTGCCGAAAGCGAACAGGACTTGAAGCACTTACTGATGAAGATCAAAGTCTTCAGTATGGTTTACGCCTCAACATAAAGAAAGCAAAAATCCTCATAACTGGACCAATAAGCAACATCATGATAAACGGAGAAAAGATTGAAGTTGTCAAGGATTTCATTTTACTTGGATCCACAATCAACTCCCATGGAAGCAGAGGTCAAGAAATCAAAGGACATATTTCACTGGACTGAGGTGGGAGATTAGAAAGGCACCCTTCTTTGGTTGTGCAAGGAAAGGAACAGTCGGGGCTGCTGCCTCCAGGACTGCTCACAGGCAGCTTGGGGAGGGGGGCTTTTACAGAGAGCAGACAAGGAAATGTAAATTCATCGTGAGTATTTAGGATGGACTTTGCGCAGGCATCCAGAGCTTGGTGATGACTATGCATTTTCTTTAGACAAGGGTTCGATTCTGCAGGATGCAGGAAGAGGTCGATTTTCCTTCATTAGCATGTTAAGTCTCCATCCAGAGGCAGGGCACTAATATGTATTTTGCACTTAATGAGCTAATAATAGCTCACTTAAAGTGCCAAGATGGCACTGAAAACCTGCTAAAACCAGTTGAGGCCACCTATGGCATTTCAGTGGTTATCTTATCAAGGACAATTTCAGAAAAATTGTGTAGCCTATTCTGCTCTGTGTAGGAGGATAAGCCAGAGCATGTTATTCTTAGAAGGGTTGAACTCTGAGGCTGCCTGTCTCACTTCTATAAAGATTACAGCCTTGGAAATCAACTCGACAGCAATGGGTTGTTGTTTTTTTTTTATTTGTAGGGACAGGTAAAATGAACAGGTGTGAAACTATCACTTTTCAGCAAGGCACACCTGTGTGCTCTTTCCAATAAATAACTTGTCTATCTTTAGGAAAAAGGAAAAACTATGCAGTCTAAAGATCCTTTGTTAAACATTTCTTTCTGTTTGAAATTCCTACTATGTTTAAAAACTATCTAACAAAAGGTCCTCTTTGAGAATTACTTTTGCTTATTCTTGATATCTTTCCAACATTTTATTATGAAAATTTTTAAACATACTATAAAGTTGAAACAATTTTACAGAGTGAACATCCATATACCTACCACCTAGATTCTACCATTAACATTTTACTATATATGCTTTTTAGCACAGATATCCATCTCTCCATTCCTATGTTTATCCATCAACCCATCTTATTTTTTATGCTTTTAATAGTGAGTTGCAGAAATCAATGCACTTCTCTCTCAACACTTGAGTATGAATAACATAAACTAAAAAGGAAAAAAAAAGTTGCTGTCAAGACAATTCCAACAGACTTCAATATTTGTTCAATATTGTTTACTACTTTCGTTCAGTTTTGTTTTTTCTTTTGAAATAATATTTACAAAACTGAGTTTTGACAAATGCATACACTTGTGTAACTCGAATGCCTATCAAGATATAGAAAATTACCATCAGTCCAGAAAGTTCCTTTATGCCACTTCACAGTCAATCCCTACTGAACACAATATTTGAGATTCATCCACGCTGTTGTATGCATCAATAGTTCATCCCTTTTAATTACTGAATAGTATGCCATTGTACAAATATATGACAGTTTTTATCCATTCTTCTATTGTTGGTGACTTGGCTGTTTTGAGATTTTTAATATTATGCAAAAAGTTGCTATTTATATTCTTGTTCAAGCTTTTTTTGTGGACACATATTTTCATCTTTCTTGGGTAAATACTTAAGAGTGGAATTGCCAGGTCATCTGGTAAGTGTATGCTTACTGTAGCTGCCAGATATTTTCCAAAGTGATTGTACCGTTTTACAAGCCCATCAACAATGTAATAGAGTTCTGGTTGCTCCACATCCTTGCCAAGGTTTAGTGTTGTTGGTCTTTTTAATTTTTGACTTTCTGGCGGGTGTGTGTCCATATTTTTGATCTCATCCTTCAACATAAATAGGAGGTGCATCAGTTTTTCTCATTTCTAAGATTAATACAATTACACCCAAAGAGCCTGTAATACACGTATTAAGCCATCTGTCAATATTTATCGAGGGCTTAGAGTGCTCCTCAGGGTTTTCCCAGCCAGTCTAATGAGTGATCTACTGGGCAGTTCTTTGGCCTTTGAAAGCTTTTAGCATCTCAGTAGTTAACTGTCGATATTTTACTCACCTTCTTCAAGTTCCATCAGACTTCATTTAATCTTCCAATCATTCATTCCATAACAACATGCTAGGCTTACTGTCAGAATTCATGCTAGAATAAAAATATGAGAAAAATTTGGAAATTTGTTGCCGTTTTTCATTTTCTGGAAGTGTATTGAATGTAGTTTTCCACGTAGTCAATAGTAGAAGGTATAGTCGATGCTGGTGATGCTGCGCTTCCTGTGTGGCTCTGGTGAACTGCCACGCGTCACCACCAGTGACCCACACGAAGCCTCTCTGTTGGGCTTTCCATGAAGTTAAGGGATAGCGAAACTCAGACGTGTGAGGGATGTTAACGCCATCAGGGCAACCCGTAACCAACAGGGATGGGCGTCAATGGGCGTGCGCTTCGGCCTGCTCTGTATTCTGAGGTGCATTCTACTTGGATCCTCAGATGTTCCCCATAATGATGGCGCCTTTTTATAGCTTCCTCAACTCTAAAGAGAGCTGTTGTGAGGAGTAAATGAAATAAGAAGTGAAAGTGGATGGTGAGGAATGTCTGTTTTTTTCCCACTGGTATATGCCACCTGGAATACAGGGGTTTGGAGGTTGCATGGGGTGTCTGGGAGTCTGGCTACGGGCTATTTCAAAGATTAAGGACAAAATAAAACTTTTCAAGACAAGTTAAAGGTGATAGCAGTGGCTGACTTTCCTGGCTCCTAAGAGCCGCATGGTCTCTGTTCTAATGTGTGACACACGTAGGCTCCTTAAGGCCACAGCTGCAAAGAACGCTGCATCCTCAAAGTTAAGGTATCACGCGCTTCTCAGTACGCCGCTGTAGCCATCTTATACACAATTGTTATTGTTACATAAATTGTTTAATAGTTGCCATTTACTGACTCTTTGTGTCTAGCACTTTATGGTCATATCTCCACCACAACTTACAAAGGTCGGTTTTGTTTTCCCCATTTTACAGATTCGGAAACTGCAATTCAGAAGTTATAAATATCTTGTCCACGTTCACATAGCTATGAGCATACCCAGGGTTCAAATTCAGGTTTGTAAGACCCTCAGACCAGGACTTTCAGCTCTACAAACATGCCTTTCATTCAGAGACATGTTTGATGGCTTAATATATTTTGATAGCCACTCTCAAATGTCTTTAGCCCTCAAAAAAAAAAAAAAAAAAACTCACTGCCCTCGAGTCAATTCCCACTCATAGAGACCCTGTAGGACAGAGTAGAACTGCCCCATAGGGTTTCCAAGGCTATGATCTTCATGGAAGCAGACTGCCACATCTTTCTCCTGTGGAGCAGCTGGTGGGTTCGAATTGCCGACCTTTGGGTTAGCAGCTGAGCACTTAACCACTGTGCCATCAGGGCTCCTTCTGTAGCCCTTTAGTCCTAAGGAATTAAAGAAAAGCTCCAAAAGAGAAATCTGATAAGACATTTGAAAGAAAGACGTTAATTAGTTCTCTGAATGGTTAGAGTGCTTATTCCCCTTTTGCTTGATCAAGTGCTTCACCAAATTTAATCATGCTACGATAGGGAGTATCTTTTGCCTGCAGAACCTTCAGGCTGCAAACCTTTCAACAAGCCATATTGGTCAAATGAAGTCTTAAAAGGCATTTTGAATCAAGTTCTTTTTTCTTTTGTGCTGAGCATTGTACTGCATGATTGATTTGAAGCACATGAATGACTAGATGGGTCATTTATTTCTATAAATACATATTATTAAATTATCTTGGCCAAAGCAGAGTTCAGTTCATCTCTGCATGGAAGAGAAAAACGTTTGCTCTTTGTTACGTTTTTATAGTTGATGTGTCTCACGAAACACCTGAGTGGGCTAGTGCTCATCATGCACAAGCGCTAATGTTTATTCATTTCATAAAATTAGTCTGAAAGGCTTTTTTAAAGGTTCAGCTGGAATATACAAGATGAATCTGTATTATATGTGGTGCAGAACCAAAACCAAGAAAATTCTCCAATCTTGTGTTTTACACATTAACTCCTTCAATTTACACAAATTGTATTTTTACACAATCCCCAACTAACATTAACAGTGTATGGTATAAATACAAAGTTACCCTAAAGATATTCCCAAAGCAAGATCCTCACTCTAAAGTCTCATTGTGCGCAAACTCGATTTACAGCTTAAAAGCAACACATTTAATAACATACAGAAAGAACACTGAAACCGGAAGATAGAGATTTGAAGCCTGGATCTGCCACTTACAAGGGCAAATCATTTACCTTCTCCTTGCTAAGGTGCGCCTGACCCAAGCCATTGTGTTTTCAATTGCCTCATATGTATGAGAAAGCTGAACAACGAATAAGGAAGACCGAAGAAGAACTGATGCCTTCAAATTATGCTGTTGGTGAAGAATAGTGAATATGCCATGGACTGCCAAAAGAACGAACAAGTCTGTCTTGAAAGAAGTACAACCAGAATGCTCCTTAGAAGCAAGCATGGCGAGACTACGTCTTACATACTTTGGACATGTTGTCAGGAGGGACCAGTACCTGGAGAAGGACATTGTGCTTGATAGAGGGTCAGCGAAAAAGAGGAAGACCCTTAACGAGATGGAGTGACACAGTGGCTGCAACAATGAGCTCAAGCATGACAACGATTGTGAGCATGGCACAGGACCCGGCAGTGTTTCGTTCTGTGATGCGTTGGGTCACTAAGAGTCGGAACCCACTCAACGGCACCTAACAACAACAACAGCTGCTTTCTCAGCCGAGAAATGAAAACTCTAGTATTTTACTCATTTCAGATTCTTGTTGAAGGAACGCAATGGATCATATCTCATGAAATTTGACCTAGCCTCACTATTATACTTCATGTTTCTCCATTAGCGATCACAGATGTGAATGCCAAAAAGAGCTGCTACATTATATTTGCAGTTTCCAATGCTGTCTTTGTGTTACAAGCAGGTTGTTTCAGAATTTACTCCCAATAAAACTGGATAAGTATTTGTTCTTTCTTGATAATTTTATTTAATTACCAATTCCCTATATTTGGTAGATTTTGTTTTGCTTTGTTTTTTTAAACTTGGAAAATATTAAGAATTGAACTGAACATCCTAAATGTTGATATCATCTGTAAATGAATCATGCGTAACTTTTTAATCTTTGTTTTATGGAATGGGACCAAGGTTAACATACACATAAAGAAAGGCAAACAAAGCAGGTAGGAAGGAAGAAGGAAACGAGACAGGAATGGGGGGAAGGAAGGCGGAGAAGAGACTGATTTTGCTCACTTGATATTGGCAGTTTTGTTTTGCTCATTCTACTCCAAACTGACTCTCCAATTCCCTTATTTTAGTTGCAAAAATGTCCACCTTCTCTACTCACATTTGCCATTCTCCCTGGAACCCTGGAGTAGATTTCCAGACAGAAAGGCCACTGCTTAAGCTCTATTTCCAGAATTTTAAAAATCATTTTAATATCAAACTAATAGGATTCACCATTCCCCTATGAGAAAACAATCCCATCAAATTCAAATTCTTAACTCTAATTTGACTTACCAGGTTCTTACTAGGTTCTACTGCATTTTTCTTTAGTATCTTTACATTATGGCCTCTTATTTTCAATTTATGCCTTCTTTTCACATTTCCAAAGTATTCTTTTAGCATCTTTTGATTTGAGAGACTGTCTTGGTATATTCACCTCCAAAATTAATTTTTTATCAACAATATTAAATACGCACGATTCTCTAAAAAATAACTTTTTCTGCTCCCAAGATAACAGTTGTACATTGAAAAATTAAGAAACCACAAAAAAGCACCTAATGAATAAAAATCAGGCATAACTGTATCCACAGAGATAGTCGTTATTGACAGTTATATGCACCCAGTCTTTTTCCTGGGAGTGTGTATACACATACACAATTCTACCACACACACTATCCTGAGATCTCTCATTTCACTTAATATAATGTCTCATGTTTGTCTGTCATCAAATAGGCTAAAGCTTGATTATTAATGGCTGTGTAATATTTCATCTTATGGATAGACCACAATTTATTGGATATCTAGAGTGTTTTCAAAATCTTCAGTATTAAATATGGAGAACACTAAAGCCATTCTGAAGACAGCATTGGATCCAAACCGTTGGCTGAAGCCCATTGGTAAAGCCATGAATTCGGAGGAGTCAACTATTAACAGTCTTCATCAACAATGTTTCCTTCAAGACAAAGTTCTCCACCAGCCAATCAATCTCATTAAATGTCAGAATGATTTGGAAACAACTCTAAGTCATGTGTCACAGGCATCTTTGGGCTTTATTCCTCCACGTCGCCTTTCACACACTTGGCCAGACAATATGGTGAAGTAAAAAGGGAACAGGATTTAGCACAAAAAGATGGGGGTTTTAAATCCTGGCTCTGACCATCTGTATGATCACTGCAAAAGCACGTCACTTTTCTATATTGTAGCTAACTTGTGGGTAAGATGAATGGGTTGGAATACTGGAAAGATAAATATATTTAACAAAATGCTGTACAAACTAAGTTCTTCCTAAAAACACTAAATATCTACCTTTGATTATATTCACATCCTTAAAGAAGAGCTAGAGATAAGACCATTTTCCCCAAGAAATACCCCTGATGTATGTATTATGGTTCCTGTTTAAGAATCAAGGAGACAGGCTCGGAGAAGTTGAGTGTTTTGCCTAAATCACTCACCAGTAAATGGTGAGAAGCTAGAACTGATGTCTCCTCCAAGCTAGTGTGCTTTCTATTATAGCTCACTACCTAACAGTAACTTTCTAATAAAAATTAAAATTACCAAAAAGAATTCAATTTAAAAATCTATATTGGAATAATGATGGACTATAAAAACACATTTACTTCCCATTTTAACACTGTGTTACTAAATTTTAAAAACCAAACCCGTTGCTGCGGAGTCGATTCCAACTCATAGCAACACTATAGGACAGAGGAGAACTGCCCCATGAGGTTTCCAAAGAGCGGCTGGTAGATTCTAACTGCCCACCTTTTGATTAGCAGCTGAGCCCTTTACTACACCGCCAGGGCTCCATTAATTAGGAAACTAAACACTTGATTATTACAAATATTTTAAACATCTTTACCAGTTAACTCCCCCTGCACCACATAGCTGCTATTTCAGTTACTTTGGGTGGGGGTGGGGGGTGGGGCGCAGCTTTGTTTTTCCTTCCCAGTGAGCACTATTGTGTTTTTCTAAAATATCCTGGTGTGTTGTGTTGAAATTTAAAGTTCTTTATAACCTTCTATCTAGCTCCCAGGAAATCATTTGAAATTCTTGACACAAGAAATGCAGTCAGAAGTATTCTAAAAGATAGCGTTCAATAATAATTTGATGCTGAAAAATAAAAACAAAAAACTCCCAATTAGGGAAAGGATCAGCGTGGAATGAGGTACTTGAAAAAAACCTGTTGGATTTAGAATTTTCTCAACTCTTCTCCACTCTGTCAACACACAGAGGGCCATAGGAGACGCCAAGCGAAGAGGAAAGAGTTCCCGTTTCTGCCACCTTAGCCCTTGCCCTCAATCTGTCAGCCCTCCTACCCACCAACATTTTCTTAATAGCGCAAAGGCTCCGCGGTGCCCTGCAGGCTTCTGAGATGGGCTGACACGCCGGAGCGCAGCGAGGCATTGCCCTGTCATTTTTGTGGTCCAGCCTGCATGAGCTGGCCTAGTGCTGCCCTCTGCAGGCCAGTGGGACTGAATTGCTACCCTAGGACGTAGGAAACGAGGCTTACAACTGGTTTTCGAAAATAAATCCAGTAAGAATTGTATCATTAATAGAATTCTAATAAATCTCTTCTATACTGTTCTATCATCTTGGCCTTACTGAGGGAATCTATTGTTGGAATATTCTGTCTCATTTTCAAAATGCCTGTAACAGAAAGTAGGAGACCCCAAATACATCCCAACTGTACTTCAAAGTACTTCAGAAAGCCTTGGGTTCAAATCCTACTGCCAGCTGTTTGACCTTTGCTTTGAACTTCAGTTTTCCAATCCTTAAAATAGAGATGAACATAGTTGCGTCGCAGGATTTTGAGAGGATTCAGTGAGTTAATGTTTGCAAGGTACCTAGTAAGCATTTAAAAATAGTAGCCGCAAAAAAGGTTCTGGAATGTTTATGAGATGTAGATATATGAATTTTTTCAATATCACATTTTAAAACCCAAGAGACATTAATTTTATCACACTAGATCTATTTAAAATTGAAGCCTTATTTAACATTATACAAATGTGAATATCGTATTATTTCATGTATTAAAAATTGATCAAACGTAAGTTGAAAAGAAAAATAGCAAAAGGCCTAAATATATAAAATTATTTCAATAGTAGCAACCAAAGAGAAAATGCCTGGTCTGTAAAGATTCATTGACTCAGCAGAGAGAGTATTATCTACATGACGCATGACAGCATCACTGTCCAAAAGAAATATAATGTAAGTCACAAATGAGAATTGCATGTATTATTGGAAAGTTTCCAGTAATCATGTTTAAAATGTCAAACTTAATTAAGATTGTGTTGCTCTGTCTCATACTTTCTGAAAGAAAGAGAGCGTTATGGCTTCAGAGCCAGAGATCCCAAGCTTGAATCCAAGTCTGGCTGCTGGGCAAACCTCTCAAGTGCTAGATAATTCCTTTGAGATGGCCCCATCGTACTCCAGTGGGCACAAAGATGACAAGTGCCAGCCAGCTGTTGCCATCTGGAGTTAAGTTGGACGCCCCGACACCTTCTCAAATCCCAGAACTACTCTACTGCTCCTTCCTTTCCTGACCTTCACTCTGGGTCATTATTTTGACTCTGGTACTCACTTGTATCTTCGTGTCTTCAGTAATAACACACGGTCTATAAAAATACATGTTTATATTGCATTTTCATTTTCGTAATTACAAAAGGAATACATGCTTATTATAAATATTTCCAACCTTGCTGAAATATGAAGCAGACCAGAATAGGAATATAAAGATTCTCCAAACTAATTTGTCATTAGAACTACATCCCACAAAAGTAAAGCAGCCTACAACCCAAACCTAAATAAAGTGACTGCCTACTAAAACAGAAGACCTAAACAGGACCAAAGGAGCTCAGCCGCTAACCAAAAGGTTGGTGGTCCGAACTCATCAGCCACTCCACAAGAGAAAAGACCTGGTGATCTGCTCTCATAAAGATTACAGCCTAGGGAACCCTATGGGGGCAGTTCTACTCTATCATAGGGTTACTATGAGTCAGAATCGACTCAACAGCACCCAACAATAAATAGGACCAAGAGTACGCGAACACAACATCTGAACGTGCAGGATACCGTGAACATCACTTGCCACCCCAAGAAGCAGGAAAAGCACAGCTTGGCAAGAAAAGACAATAAACTGACAAAACACAAAATAAATCAAATGGCAGAATTCTCTGACAAGGGTTTTAAAGTAAGTGCTCACTCGTCCATGTCAAGAGAGGTGATCCAACCGAATGCAGAAATTATCAAACAATATCATTAACATCACACACGAGTAAAATCTTGCTGAAGATCATTCAAAAAGGGCTGCAGCAGTATTTGCCAGGAAACAGCCAGAAATTCAAGCCAGATTCAGAAGAGGACATGGAACGAGAAATAGCACTGATGTCAGATGAATCCTGGCTGAAGGCAGAGAATACCAGAAAGATGTTTACCTGTGTTTTATTGACTATGCAAAGGCATTCAACTGTGTGGATCATAACAAATGATGGATAACATTGCGAAGTTATGGATAACTTAATTGTGCTCATGAGGAACCTGTACATAAATCAAGAAGCAGTCGTTCGAACAGAACAAGGGGGTACTGTATGGTCTAAAAGTCAGGAAAGGTGTGCATCAGGGTTGTATCCTTTCACCATACTTATTCAATCTGTATGCTGAGCAAATAATCTCAGAAGCTGGACTATATGAAGAAGAATGTGATTGGAGGAAGACTCATTAACAACCCGCGATATGCAGACGACACAATCTTGTTTGCTGAAAGTGAAGGGGACTTGAAGCTCTTACTGATGAAGATCAAAGACCACAGCCTTCAGTATGGATTACACCTCAACATAAAGAAAACAAA
>NW_004444038.1:9537523-9583813 GCF_000243295.1 Trichechus manatus latirostris
CACAGCCTTCAGTATGGATTACACCTCAACATAAAGAAAACAAAAATCCTCACAACTGGACCAATAAGCAACATCATGATAAATGGAGAAAATATTGAAGATATCAACGATTTCATTTTACTTGGATCCACAATCAATGCCCATGGAAGCAGCAGTCAAGAAATCAAAAGACTCATTGCATTGGGCAAATCTGCTGCAAAAGACCTCTTTAAAGTGTTAAGAAGCAAATATTTCACCTTGAAGACTAAAGTGTGTCTGACCCAAGCCGTGGTGTTTTCAATCGTCTCCCACGCATGCAAAAACTGGACAATGAATAGGGAAGATCGAAGAACTGACGCCTTTGAACAGTGGTGCTGGCCAGGAATACCGAATATACCATGGACTGCCAAAAGAAGGAACAAATCTGTCTCAGAAGAAGTACAACCAGAATGCTCCTTAGAAGAAGGGATAGCAAGACTACATCTCACATACTTAGGGCATGTTATCAGAAGGGATCAGTCCCTGGAGAAGGACATCATGCTTGGTAAATTAGAGGGTTAGTGAAAAAGAGGAAGACCCTCAAGGAGATGGATTGATACAGTGGCTGCAACAATGTGCTCAAGCATAACAATAATTGTGAGGATGGCACAGGACTGGGCAGTGTTTTGTTCTATTGTACATACGGTCACTATGAGTTGGAACCAACTCAACAGCACCTAACAACACAACAACATAATGAAAATGGGAGCCCTGGTGGCACAGTGGTTAAGAGCTATGGCTGTTAACCAAAAGGTTAGCAGTTCGAATCCACCAGTTGCTCCTTGGAAGCCCTATAGGGAAGTTCTACTCTATCCTATAGGGTTGCTATGAGTTGGAATTGAGTTGATGGCAATGGGTTTGGTGGGGTTTTTTTGGTTATAATGAAAATGTGAATTCTATTGCCACCTCATGCCATGGATTAGCAGTGCCCTCTTTACTATTGGAGGCAGAGTCATCAGCGCCTTTAAGGCTAGCCAGACTTAAGGATCAGTTCAGAAAACTCATCCTTACCATGTTGTTCCTCTAGAACTACTCTCAGTACCAAATGTCTTAGGCTGGTTCTCTAGAGGAGCAAAACCAGGGAAGCATATATATATAAATGTATATATAGAGATCTATCTCAAGAAAATGGCTTACACAGTTGTGGAGGCTGGCAGGTCTCAAATCCGTGGGTCCGGTGTCAGGCTGGAGGCTTCTCCTGACTCATGTGTTTGCAAGGACTGACGAACCCAAAATCGGCAGATCAGGCAGAAGGCTGCTGGCTCACAAGCTTGTGGGAGCTGGCAAATCCCAAGATCTACAGGTCAGGTGGCAGGCTGCTGGCTGAAGAGAACCGGAGCTCAGAGGATGATGAGTTGGATGCAGGATCCAAAGAGGGCTTTCCCAGAACATCCATATAAATTGGATGCAGGCTACACTACCAAAGAAACTGATTGGCTTTCAACTGATTAACCTTTCAATGGATTGGCTGCTGACATCAGATTATAAAATGGAGGATGGTTACATAATATCTGCCAAACGGCTGAGAATCATGGCCTAGCCAAGTTGACACAAAATCTTAACCATCACAAAATACTTAAGACACTCATTTAAAAAGTAGGGAAGGTAGTATTCCATTGCATGTACGTACCACATCTTGTTTATCTATTCATCTGTTGATGGGCATTTAGGTTGTTTCCACCTTTTGGCTATTGTGAACAGTGCTCAAGGAATATTGGTGTACAAGTTTCTGTCTGAGTTTCTGCTTTCAAGTCTTTTGGGTATTTACCTAGGAGTGGAATTGTTGGGTCATGTGGTAGATCTATTTTTAGTTTTCTGAGGTACTTCTACACAGTTTTCTGCAACAGCTGTACCATTTTGCATTCCCACCAGCAATGGATAAGAGTTCCAATTTCCCCACATCCTCAACAACACTTGGTATTTTCTGTTTTGTTTTTATCTTATCTTAGTCATCCTCATGGGAGTGAAATGGTATCTTATTGTGGTTTTGATTTGCATCTCTGATGGCTAATGACATTGATCGCATTTTCATGTGTTTGGTGGCCATTTGAACATCCTCTTTGATGAAATGTCTATTCAAGTCCTTTTTCCGTTTTATGATTGGGTTGTCTTTCTGTTGTTAAGTTGTCAAAATTTTACATATATTTTAGTTATTAGATTCTTATTGCATATATGGTTTTTGAAGATATTATCCCAGTCAGTAGCTTGTCATTTCACTTTTTTGGTAAAGTCTTTTGATGAACAAAAGTTTTTAAATTTTATGAGGTCTCATTTATTTATTTTGTCCCGTTTGTGTTTTTGTTGTTATATTAGATAATCCATTGTTAAAAGCTAGGCCTGATAGTGTTGCCTTTGCCATTTTCTTCTAAGAAAAAACAATTGGAGCAATAGAAGAAGAAGGACAGTCAGGAATAGGAGGAGGAAACGGAATGTGTAGATAATTGCCTCCATGAACAACTGCTTCCTTTGCCATAAGACCAGAAGAACTGTATGGTGCCTGGCTATCATTACTGAACATTTTAATCGAAGATTTTATAGAAGATTCCTGATCAAAAGGGAGAAAATGCAGAACAGAATTTCAAATTCTCATGGAATCCAGAATTTGCGGAGTCATGGGAATTGGATGAACCCCTGAAACTATTGGCTGAGATAATCTTTAAGCCTTAAACCAAAAATATTCCCTGAAGTCTTCTTAAAACCAAACAATAGTTTAACTTAACTAGTAAGAAAAAATATCTACCTTGAGTATTATGCTCTTTGAGGAACTATCTATACGGCATCAAATTGACAACAGCAACTCAAAAGATTAGATAGGATCTTTAGGGGACAGTGAGTTTATGTTAATGAGGGAAGAACAACTCAAAAAAAGGAGGGTGAGAATGGTTGCACAACTCAAAGAAAGTAATCAATGTCACGGAATAGTACATGTAGAAACTGTCAAATTGGTGTATGTTTTACTGTGTATATTTTCAACAACAACAAAACAAATAAAATAAAGTAGGGAGGGTGTGGTGCAGCCACTGTGGAAAACAGTTTGGTGTTTCCTCCAAAAGTTAAACAAAGAATTATCATAAAATCAAAAAAACCAAACTTGGTGCCATCGAGTTGATTCCAACTCATAGTAACCCTGTAGGACAGAATAGAACTGCCCTATAGAGTTTCCAAAGAGCAGCTGGTGGATTTGAACTGCCGACCTTTTGGTTAACAGCCAAGTTCTTAACCACTGCACCACCAGGGCTCCAGAATTATCATAGGACCCAGCAATTCCACTGCTGAGTATAAATCCAAAAGAACTGAAAGCAGGAACTCAAACATGCTTGCAAAGACACTTGTACAACAATGTTCATTGCAGCATTGTTCACAACAGTCAAAAGCTGGAAATAACCCATGTCTATTGACAGATAAATGGATAAACAAATTATATATATATATACACACACACACATACACCTTATTTTTACGCAAATAACACGTGACTTCTACGTTTATTTGCCAACTGCACCCTCCCCCAGCGAGGTATTTTCATAAGCGCCGCTATGCCAATTTTTTTCCGCGTTGCTGTAATAATATACATATTATTCCTCCAAGAAAGGGAATGAAGTTCTAACACATGCTATAGCAAGGATGAACCTTGAAAACATTATGCTAAATGAAATAAGCCCGACATAGGAGGACAAAAGTTGTATGACCCCATTTATATGAAAAGTCTAGAGTAGACTAATGCATAAATACACAAAGTAGGTTAGTGGTTACCATGGGCTGGGGTGGAGGGCAGAGAGATCGTTTCACGGGTAAAGAGTTTCTGTTTGGTATGACAAAAAAGTTTTGGAAACAAATAGTGGGGTTGGTTGCAGAACATTGTGATTGATGCCACTGGAGTTTGCACTTAAAAATAATTAAAATGGTGAGTTTTATGTTGTGTATATTTTACCACAATTAAAAAAAGTACAGAGGATAAAAGGAAAACAAAAGCAGTATTTTGATACTTCACTTGAAATGGTAAAAGTTGATGCCATTAGCCTGTGAAAAGTTACTGTAATAACTAGAACAACCACTAAGAAAACTATGCAAAGAGATATAATAAAAAATACTAGAGCAAAATTAAAACGGATTTCTAACAAAAGTTCAAGTAACTCACAGGAAGTTTATAAAGAAGCTTATAAAGAGATACAAAGAAACAAGAACTAAAAGTAGTAAACAATAAATAATAAAATGGCAGACTGAGGCTCTAACATATCAATAATTACTTTAAATGTAAATGGTCTAAATACAGCAATTAAAAGACAGACGTTGGCAGAATAGATGTAAAAACATGGCTCAATTATATGTTGTCTATCTGAACTCACTTTAAATTAGTGCATAGTTAGGTTGAAAGAAAAGGATAGAAAAAGATATAGCATGCAAACATTGATTTAAAAAAATCAAGATTGGCTCTATTAATGTCAGATAAAGTAGACTTTAGAGCAAAGAAAATTACTAGGGAAAAGAGGGGACATTTCATAATGATGAAAGGATCAATCCACACATACACACAAAAAAAAACCTGTTGCCATCGATTCTGACTCATAGAGAGCCTATAGGACAGAGTAGAATCGCCCCATAGGGTTTCCAAGGAGCAGCTGGTGGATTCAAACTGCCAACCCTTTCGTTAGCAACCAAATGCTTAACCACTGTGCCACCAGGGCTCCGCAAGAAAATATAAAAACCAAAACCAAACCCATTGCCATCAAGTCAATTCCGACTCGTAGTGACCCTATAGGACAGAGTAGAACTGCCCCATAGGGCTTCCAAGGAGTGGCTGGTGGATTTGAACTCTCGATCTTTTGGTTATCAGGCAAGCTCGGAAGATATAGTAACCCTAAATATACATGCACACACACACACACACACACACACACGCACACAAATTTCAAAGTACACAAAGCAAAAGCTAATAGAGCTAAACAAAGAAATAGATAAATTCAAAATTATAGTTGGCAGCTTCAACACCTCACTCACTGAAATTGATAAAAGTACTAGACAGAAAATCAGCAGATATATAAAACTAAATAACGCTGTCAACCAACCAAACCTAAATCACACTTTTAGAACTCTGTGCCCCAAAACAGCAGAATATGACGCAACTGCCTTGTTTTTTGTGAGTCTCTCAAGTTTTTTGCCTTTGACAAGGTGCAGTCTTGCCACTTTTCTACCGCTCGTTTTAGAGGAAAATATTTTCATTTCTTTCTCTGACAGGTCTCCACCTTACACAGGTTCCAGTTTTCACAGGTTTTACTCTCTCTTTATATATGTATGTATGTATGTATGTCTGTACATATATATTTTCTAAGTGCTATTCTTTTCAATCACCAAGATAGACAATAACATAGAGCACAAAACTAACCCTAAAAAATTTAATAGAATTGAAACCGTGGAGAGTATGGCCCATAATAGAATCAAACTAGAAATCAATAACAGAAAATCTCCAAATAACACACTTCTAAATAATTCATGGTTCAAAGAGGAGGTTTCGAAAAACAAAGAAAAAATACATAAAACTGAATAAAAAAATATACAACATATTGAAATTTTTGGCATACTTCTAAAGAAGTGCTGACTGGAAAGTTTATAGCACTAATAGCAAAGAGGAAAAATCTCACACAATAACATAAATTCTTACCACAAGAAACTAGAAAAAGAAGGCCAAAATAAATCCAAAGCAAGAAGAATGAAGGAAATAATAAAGATATGAACAGACATCAATAAAATAGAAAACAGAGAAACAGTAAAAATTGGTGAAACACAAAGCTGGCTCTTCAAAAAGAATCAACAAAATCAGTAAACTTCTAGAAAGACTGACAACGATAAAATGAAAGAAGACACAAGTGATCAATGTCAGGTTTGAAACAAAAACTATAACTGCAGATTCTGCAGCTACTAAAGGGTAAAACGGGACCACTATGAAAAAACTCTACACTCATACATATGATAACTTAGAAGAAATGGACCAATTCCCTGAAAACCACAGCCTCCCAAAACTCAGCCAAAATGAAACAGATAAATGAATAGGTCTCTAACCACTTTTTAAAATTGGATTTTCAATTAAAAGCCTCCAGAAAAGAAATCTCCAGACCTAGACAGTTTCACTGTAGAATATTCCTAAACGTTTTAAAAATTACACGATCACCTCCAGAACACAGACAAAAAGGGAAGACTTCTCAGCTGTACGAAGTTTGACCCAAAGGGAATCTGTGGGCATCTTGGATGGCCTGTCAGGTGTGGCGTGAAGAAGTGAGACTCACTCTGGGAAGACGAGGAAACAAACAGAAGTTGATATAGGTCCCAGAGAGGAAACTACAGCTTCTTACCTCAGGGCCTCACAGGGGGTTGTGCCTGGGGACAAGGTAACAATAAGCTAGAACAGCAGGAGAGGGCTTCTACGTGGCCAGCAGGGTAGGTCTTGGGGTGAGCATGCCCTGAAGTCTTATTGGTCAGTTTAGAAATTTCTAGTGCATTAGCACAGGCAAAGGGAGAGCTTTCATCACAGGACTGACATGAGCATGGCCGAGAGGGGCAAGGAGTGACCACCACCACTGAGAGAGTGGATCACAACAGAATACTGTCTGATACAGTGCTGGAAGCTGAGCCCCCAGGGTTGGAAGGCACCACCCAGTAGCCACAACAATGAACTTGTATACATAGGTTGCCAGGAGTTGAAGCTGACTGAACAGTAACTAACCAAGTGAGATGTACTGAAGGTATACAAGGCTGATTCAATATGCAGAAATCCAGTGATATAACTTATTGTAGCAGCAGGCTAAAAACGGAAAAAAAAAACATATGATCATATCAATTGATGCAGAAAAAGCATCTGGCAAATGTGAACACTCATTCATGATAAAAACTCTCAGCAAACTATGAATAGTGGGGAACTGCTTTAACTTAATAAAGCGCATCTCGAAAAGCTATGGCAAACATCATACTTAATGGTGAAAGACAAAATGCTTTCCTTCTGATATTGGGAAAACACAACAATGTCTGTTCTCACCACTCTTCAGTATGTCCCTGGAAGTTCTTGAACGGCAAGGAAAAGAAATAAAAGACATACAGATTGGAAGAGGAGAAATAAAATTCTCTCTATTTGCAGACTACATGATTAGCTACTTAGAAAATACCAAAATGGGGTACCACTTTACACCAACTAAAACGGCTAACATTTAAAGAATGATAGCATCAAATGTCAGCAAAGGATATGGAGCAGCTGGAATTCTTACTTGCTGGTGACAGTGTAACATGGGACAAACACTTGGAAACCTAAGTGACAGTTTCTTATAAAGAAAATATCAACTTACTCTATGACCCAGCAACTCTTCTCCCGGAGAAATGGAAACATATATGTGCAAAAGACAGTAGCTTTATTTGTAATAGCCCCAAACCGAACACAACCCAAATATTTATCAATAAGAGAATAGATAAACAAATTGCAGTATAATTGTACAATGGAATTCTAAATAATAATAATAAAAGAACTGCTGGCACATAAAAAACATAGATGATTGTCAAAAATATTATGTTGAATGAAAGAAGGCAGGCACAGTATTGGAAGTTGAAAAGGAGACCAGTGTATCCAAATGGTGATAGAAGTTGGAATCGTGGATGCCTGTGGGGAGTTGGGCTTGACTGAAAGGAGGCATGAGGGAACTTTCTTGGGTGATGGAAATGTTTTTGGGAGGAGGAAGTCTTTCAGACAGCTCACCGGCTGCAGTTCCTCCCTGTTCCTCCAAATGCCGGTATTTTTAGGCTTGGGGACAAACAACGGCCCACCCTGAAGTTTGATGTTCCGTCCAGATAAGAAGCAGGGCTAAAGTAATGAAATTTTGCCTGGCATCCATATGTCCAACTATAGCCCTCCTTGGACTCTCCATGCAATGAGTCACCCTGGAGTACAAAGCTGCCTAGGGAGGGACTTTTGGGTCCAGCTCTCCTACGGGGGCAAAGCAGGGACAAGCGGGGTGGGGAGGAGGGAGGTAGTCTCTACCTCACCTGGATAGTCTGTAGAGACAGGGGCAACTGGCTCACCATGGAACTGCTCCTACTGTTGGCTGTCTGTTTTCTGTGCATAATTAAAACCCACTGTTGCCCAGTTCATTCCAACTCATGTGACCCTATAGGACAGAGCAGAACTGCCCCATAGGGTTTCTAATACTGTAAATCTTTATGGAAGCAAATTGCCACATCTTTCTCCCACACAGCCGTTGGTGGGTTCAAACTGCCAAACTTTTGTTAGCAGCGGAGCACTGGTGGGGCAATGGTTAAGCACTCAACTGCTAACCAAAAGGTTGGCAGTTCGAACCTACCCAGCAGCTCCACAGGAGAAAAGACCTGGAGATCTGCTCCCGTAAATATTTCAGCCTAGAAAACCCTATGGGGCAGTTCTACTACTACCACGTGAGTAACTGAACAGCTTTAATTTGCCAACACTTTGTGGGTGTCTCGGGTGTGCCGCTGAGTGGAACTAGATGGACATAGCACCCACAGAGAGGTTGATGGTACCGATTGGGGTCCTAATCCTAGTAGCCTTGTGGCTACTTGGGATCCCTGGACCATCTTTGAGACAACCTGTGTGTGCAACACTGTTCTTTATCTTGATTGAGGTGTCGGTTACAGAGGTACACACGCGTCAAAAACCACTGAATAATACGGAAACGTTCTGTGCATTTCACCGTATGCAAATTTTTCCCTCAATAAAAAAGTATATGTGCCCAAACCCTAAAGCAAACATTTGAACATATTATTAAGGATATTCTTGAAGGGAATATTTACGTAGAATATTTATATACGTATTTCCTTTAAGACAGAATAAAATGAAGATGCTCACTATCATTGCTGCTATTTAACATGGTGCTGCAAACCCTGGTCAACTCTAAGAAAAGAAAAGAAATACGTGAAGTATTGGAAGAAAAAAATAAAATTATTAATATGTTTACAGTTATGTACTGAAGAATATGATTAACTCAACACTCCACATCTGAAGGTCACAACAATAAAAGTGAAAGGCTAAGCATAAATTAAATAGGCAAAAATAGCCATTCAGATTTATTTTTATTATTTAGAACCCCGCTGTTTTCTTAAAACACAGTTACACGTTCCTTTCTATTAAAAAACAGAAAAAGGCAACAAGATAATTGAAACAAAGGAAAAGTACGTCTTTTATTTGAGGTTAGCTGAGCAATACCTTGCTCAGAAAATGTCCTTATTATCCACCTCAGGCTCCTTTTAGCATCTGGTTGAGATGAAGAGAAAATGGTCTTATGACAGTTAATCAATATCAACGCAGGATAGAAGGAGGGTTTGATATCAGGTTCCATAATGTGATGTAGAGTATGCGATAATGCTTAAAAAACGATGCTGTGGCCCGTGCCAACAGTAGATTCAAAAGTGCAATTTTGGCAAAATAAATAAAATGATGGTTAAAAACAATGATTTTGTTTCACAATGATCTCATAGGTCACAACCCTGAGAAACAAGGACAGATTCCTTGCCTGGCTTGTAGACAATGTGAGAGACGTCTGAAAAGAAAAGCTATTGTCATTTATGTTTAAATACATACAAAGGAGAAAACAGAAACGGAGAGAAAACAAAAATGCATTATTTGCCTACTGTGTGCCGGGTACTATACATAAACCCTCTTCCCAGCAGTCCCGTGAGCGGTGTGCTAGCTCGCACTCCAATCCCGGGGCTCTCAATCCTGACTGTACAATTGCTGGAAAAGTAGTAGGTTTTGTTTTTTTTGTTTTTTTCAATACCATAAACATTTCTGGGGTTGGGCCCAGGGTAGGTGTCTTTTAAAAACTCCCCCAGGGTTTTAATGTGCAGCCAGGCCAACGAGCACACCTTGGGAGAGGATAAAGATCCACCCCACGCCCTCAGCCCTCCAGTCCCCACCCTGGCTGCAGGCTTTCTGTCTCCTGAGTCATTTCTTATCGGTCGGGCTCTGCTCTCAACCACTGCCTCTATGTGTCCGTTCTCTCTGACCTTTGACTCACATTTAGCTAAAATCAGTGGCCATTAAACTGATTCTGACTCGTGGTGACCCCGAGTGTTTCAGAGTAGAATTGTGCTCCATAGGCAGGGGCAGATCAACCAGTAAGCACAGTATGCACCAGAATGCTCCTTAGAAGCAAGGATGCCGAGACTACGTCTTACAGACTTTGGACATGTTGTCAGGAGGGTTCAGTCCCTGGAGAAGGACGTCATGCTTGGTAAAGTAGAAGGTCAGCGAAAAAGAGGAAGACCCTCAACGAGATGGATTGACACCGTGGCTGCAACAACGGGCTCAAGCATAACAAGGATTGGGAGCGTGGCGCAGGACCGGGCAGTGTTTCGTTCTGAGGTGCACAGGGTCACTGTGAGCGGGAACGGACTCGACAGCCCCTAACAACAAAAACAACACGGTATGCACCAGCTTGCGCTGAGCAAGGCACGCACGGGTTTGACCGTGTTTACTTGCTAATCTGTGGTGAGCAATTTCTCATGGGTTTCGCCACATCTTTGATGTGGTGGGGGACGGGTGAAATTGTGCACCACAGATTGGCAGAAAGGCACAATGGGGCCCGTGCGTACCTTGCTTTGGGTAATCCGGCCCTGTCCATAGGGTTTTCGTGACTGTGACCTTTTGGAAGCAGATCTCCAGGCCTTTTTTCCGAAGCACCTCCAGGTTGGTTTGAACCACCAACCTTTTGGTTAGTAACCTAGCACTCAACTGTTCTTGCCATCCAGGGTCTAGTCCTAGCGGGTTCTTCTCTGGATGCCCCTGCTCTGCAGTGTTCTAGACTCAGCTTCCGGGCCTATAAGACTGACGCCTCCTTTTACCCCACTGGCCCTGTAGTTTGCCCTGCCCTGGCCCATCCTCCATCTGAGGCCCACTAGCCTCCCCACAAATAACTTGGAAGTAAATCTCAAATATTATACTATTTCAAAATATCAAATATTTAGCCGATCATTGACATTTAACAGCGTCTTTACTACTTTAATTAAATGCAACTAAAATGATGTTGTCTCTGTTGCGTGCCATCGAGTTGATTCCGATTCATAGGCCCCTATAGGATGCAGTGGAACTGCCCCATAGGGTTTTTGGGCTGTAATCTTTAAGGGAGCAGATTGCCAGATCTTTTCTCCCGAGGAGCCACTGGGAGGGTTCGAACCGCCGACCGTTCAGTTAGCAGCTAAGCACTTAACCATTGTGCCACTAGGGTTCCTTATTAAATGATTACTAGCCTTTTTTTTTTTTTTTTTTAACTTGGCATCATCTGTTTTCCACAGTGGACCACCTCCACAGAAAACGGGAATAATAATCGCTGCCCCGTCTGCCTCATAGGGCTGTGACGATTACAGGGCACAGTAAACGCAAAATATTTTTGTAAGAACTAAGATGCGAATAATTGAGCTGTATCACTCATTTAAATGGATAGACTTCGTAACAGAGTCTTCAACATATACTATTCTTTCGTATTTCTCATGTTTCACTCAGCCTTTCAAACAACCAGTCTAGTGGTATTTTCCAAGGGATGCAGTGTTCTCCTAATTGTCCGAGTCAAAAGCCTTTATTCAATTCTCATACAACTTTACCTCTTTCCCGTACTGGACCACTGGACCACGGCTGCATTCAAAGCTTGGTGTCAGGAACACCGCTGTATGCTGGTTCTACAAAACTAGTTGATCATTGTTTTTGTCTCCTTCACTAGCCCACCAACCATCCCTCAGATATCTGGGTTACCCAGGTTTCCATCCTTGGCCATCTGTTAGCTGTTATGTATACTCGTTCTCCCTGATCTGCTGGAGTGATGAGGAAGCTGGGGTAATTATCCTCCAACTCTGAGGGCTGCTCCCGGGGACATGAACTCCGCCACACTTCCGGCCTGCCAGGAACATGAGCTGAGCGTGCTTAGGTAGCCGGAGAACCTTAGGAATGGAGTCTCAGGTGCCTGCCGTAGTAACCCTCCGATGGGTGTGCCTGGAATTGTCAGTGCTCAGGGGGCGGTGGGCAGGACGAGAGAGCATCTTCTGTGCAAGGCCCTGAGCGTTCTTTACAGTAATTTATCCATTTGATTGTGGGCTCCTTGAGGGCAGCAACCAGGTTTTACTAATGCCTGTTGTTTTTGTTAGTGACCCCTTGTGACAGAGTACGACTCGACTGCCCCATAGGGTTTTCTTGCCCGTAATCTTTACAGGAGCAGATTGCCAGAACTTTTTCCCATGGAGCTGCTGGGTGGGTTCAAACCACCTACCTTTTGATTAGCAGCCAAGTACTTAACCTTTGCACCACCAAAACCCACTGCTGTCGAGTCGGTTCTGACTCATAGCACCCTATAGGACAGGGTAGAACTGCCCATAGCGTTTCCAAGGAACAGCTGGTGGATTCCAACTGCCTACCTTTTTGTTAGCAGCCAAACACTTAACCACTGCACCACCAGGGCTCCCTTATTAATGCCTATATCCCAATATAGACATATTGGCAATCAGTACGTGTTTGCTATGAATAAATAAATGAATGCTTATTAAATGTGATTCCAAAGGCATTTAGGGAAAAGACCGTCAGTGAGTTATAACTATTTAGAGGAAGGTTAAATAGGAAGCATACTTAAGCACTTTACAAGACTAAGAAAACATACTTATAACCCCCTAATTCCAGCCTTGTAAAACAACGTAAGTGATGTGTGAACTTCATTTGTCTGGCATAAAAGTGATAACTTGCAAATGGTTATTTCTTCAAATTGAAAAAGACTGCCATCTGCTTTAAACCCATGCAGTTTCTATGGAGACACAGGCCAGCCTCTCTCTGTGTGGTCTCTTAGGTCATCATTACGGCGCCCCAGGGTCCACCCAGCCCAGGGGACTTCTCTCTTTCGGTGATGGTAGAAAGCCTACGCCGTGGGAGGGTGCAGTTGTTCTTGTTGCGGACATTAGATGGTTAAAAAAATTCCAGCTTTCCTTACGGTGTCTGTGTCTCTATCACCAAAAAAATATATTTAAGCCTTTTCAATTTTCTCATTACTAATTATAGGATAAGGAGTTCCATATATTTTCTTCTCGTAAAAAAGCAGCAAATTTGCCTCTTCCCCCATGCAATTCTGGTATTGTAGGTTTACGTAGCAAGTCTGTGTTCACTCCATCTCTGATCAGCATGATTTTACAGAATTCAGTCTTGCCCTTGAAGGCTACTTATTCCAGGCTGACAACATGTTCTTTCTAGTTCACTTTCGTTCAAGAAGTTATCCTCTGTGGTTATTTCAATGGGCCTTCTCTCAATATTTCTCTAACTTCCTCTGTGCCTGGAAGTATAATGACTGGAACCTGCTCCTAGCAATTCCGGAGTGAATTTTAACGTGGTTTGTTCTTGAGTATGCCAAAGGTTTCCATTCTACCTTTAATACTGTTTTGGGTGATTAAAAGCATTTTGTTGTAGTCTTTGGCTGCAGAAAAGTTCTAAACTGGTGTATGTAAAAGGTCAAATACAAAGTATTTTCTATAAGCTGAGGAACCTCCCCCTACACGAGCAGACAGATCATACTGGAGACCTGGCAAAGGCCATCAGTTTTCAGTTTTCCAAAATGCATTCAGAGTCTAATCTTCTTTATTTCAAGTGGGAGATGAATTACAAAATTATGGAAATGGAAGGGACCTTGAAAATCACTGTGGTCCATTTTCTTCCCTTTGAGCAGGACTAAATTTAACCTACTCTAGACAGGTGGAAATTCATCCTGTCTTTAAAGACCTTCTGGGAAGGTGATTCCATATCCTTCCTCAGCAATCAATTCTTACTGGAAAGTCTCCTTTGTACAGCCTGAATACCTCAAGCCTATCTTGAATAATCTTTTCTGCCAGAAAATTTCTCCCCAACTGTCACCTGAGTTCCACAGATTTATTTCCTCTTATTCTTATTCCTAAGTCAAAATAGGTAGCTATTGCCTCCTACCATCTGGGTAAGGTGGATTTATAAAGTCCAGAGGATGGGGGTTCATGGCCCTTGACTAGAGTCCAACCACTGGAAGCGGCCTGTCTGTCTGCAGACAGGGCTGAGCACAGGTATGCCAGCCCTGCTCCAAGTGTGCGTCAGCCTTCCAAAGCCAGAAAGGAATCAAAGGGAGAGGAATGATCAGATGCGTAAGACACAGTCAGGTTACCACAGGGCCTCTCTGAGAGCACCCGGTAGACCACGTCAGACACTTGCATTACAGCATGTGCAGAACTCTGGGCTAGGAGAGGGCACATTGTTGAGGATGTTGTTCAATTGCCTGTTTGCTGTCTTTCTTCAGGCACAATCACCCCAGGGCATTTAGTGTGTCCACACTGGAGAAGCTTCTCACTGTGAGGGCTTCTTGGACGAGAAGAACAAAAGGAGAACTTCAAGGCAGGATGATATTGGTGAGAGTGGAATCTTCAGGTGAACATGACTGGACTAGTTTATCCCCCAACACAACAGCTCTCTTTTAGCCCCTCATCACAGACTGTAGTTACAAATCGTCTGCCTGGAGCCCTGGTGGCACAGTGGTTAAGAGCTACGGCGAGCTAGGGCTACTAATCAAAAAGTCGGCAGTTCAAATCCACCAGCCACTCCTTGGAAATCCTATGGGTCAGTTCTACTGTGTCCGATAGGGTTGTTATGAGCTAGAGTCAACTCCACGGTAGAGGGTAAAGGTAAGATGTGAACTCAAGACCTGTACAATCAGCCAGGAATGAATTACTGACTCCCTATCATGTGGATCCCTGGCAGCACATTGGTTAAGAGCTATGGCGAGCTATGGCTGCTAATCAGAAGGTCGGCAGTTCGAATCCACCACCAGCTCCTTGGAAACCCCGTGGGGCAGTTCTACTTTATCCTGTAGGTTTGCTATGAGTTGGAATCAACTCCACGGCAACGGGTGTCTTTTTGGTCCCTACCATGTGTTAACATCAGCATTACGAGTACGAAGAACTCTAGTACTTTGCTGAGCCAATGTGAGGACTATCTCAGAGCCTTAGACTCTACTCTGTGTTCCCTCCTAGGTGACTCAGTAGAGTGCATCATCCGTAATTGCCCCAGAGACTAGACATTCTGCTCAGGAGCAGGACAGCATATGACATACTTCACTCTGGACCAAGCCCTTGTCTGTCCCTCAGCGTCTGGTCTCCAAACCAGCGTGGTGGTGAGAAGGGCAAAGGCTTGGAGTCAGAGGGTCAGTCCTCTGAAGTCCATCTCCACTGCTTTCTCGCTGTCTAATCTTGGATAAAGTGCTTCATCTTCCTGAACTTGAGTTGCCTCAACTATGAAATTTGATGTCACAGGTTGTGACACATTCTAGTGGCTTCTACTGTTATGGTTCCAAAGACTCCTTTCGATGCTGGTCGGTACACTGTGGACATAGTCATATTTGGCTGAATGCGGGGACTGTCCTGTGCACATCTCCAGTGTCAGCCCCTGATTTTTCTAAACCTCATGATCGTTGGACTGGATGCTTTATAAAATAATTGAAATTAATCAAATTATATCATAACAACAAAATGAACGTATCTTTCTGGTATGTCCATATTTTTATGAAAGTCACTTTAAGGAATACATTTGTGTTAGTGTTTCTGTATTCTTTATTGCTAAAAAGTCAGGAATAAACATTCTCATATTTTAGAGAACGCATAACCAAAAAAAAACCACGCCCGTTGCCGTCAAGTCAATTCCGACTATAGCACCCCTATAGGACAGAATAGAACTGCCCCACAGTGTTTCCAAGGCTGCTTTACGGAAGCAGACTGCAGCTTCTCTCTACCTGGTGGGTTTGAACCCTGACCTTTCAGTTAGCAGCTGAGTGTTTAACCACCACACCACCAGGGCTCCTTAGAGAATGCATAGGTGGTAATGATAGTTAGGCATTTCTTATGTACCAAGGACAATTCTAAATGCTTTACATACGTTAACTTTCTAATCTTCAAGCAATCCTATGAAGTAAGTACTATTATTTTCCCCATTTTAAAACTGAGAAAACTGAAGCACGGAGAAGTTAAATGAATGCTCCAGGTCAGACAGCTGGAGAGTATTGGATGTGAGATTCAAACCCGGGCAATCTGGCTCCAGAGCCCATGCTTTTTATCATGCCTTCTTACTTGGAAATTGTAAGTAAGAAGCACCTTGCATAGAATTATAGACCTATTCCTAGTAAACAAAAACTGAACTTGTTACTGTTGAGTCGATTGTGACTCATGGAGACCCCAAGTGTCACAGAGTGGAACTGCTCCATAGGGTTTTCTTGACTGCAATCTTTGCAAAAGCAGATCACCAGGCCTTTCTTCCAGGGTGCTTCAGGGCAGGTTGGAACTGCCAACCAAGACAGCTTCCTGACTAACTGACTGGAAGAGATCCAAATTTGTGCCCATTCCAAAGAAAGGTGATCCAACAGAATGCAGAAATTATCAAACAATAACATTAATATCACACACAAGTAAAATTTGCCGAAGATTATTCAAAAGCAGTTACAGCCGTACATCAACAGAGAACTGCCAGAAATTCAAGCTGTATTCAGAAGAGGATGTGGAACAACGGATATCATTGCTGATGTCAGATGGATCCTGGCTGAAGGCAGAGGATACCAGAAAGATGTTTACCTATGTTTTATTGACTATGCAAGGCATTCCATTGTGTGGACCATAACAAATTATGGTTAACACTGGGCAGAATGGGAATTCCAGAACACTTAATTGTGCTCATGCAGAACCTGACCAAGAGGCAGTCGTTTGGACAGAACAAGGGGATACTGCATGGTTTAAAGTCGGGAAAGGTGTGTGTCAAGGTTGTATCCTTTCACCATACTTATTCAATCTGTATATTGAGCAAGTAATCAGAGAAGCTGGACTATATGAAAAAGAATGTGGCATCAGGATTGGAGGAAGACTCATTAACAACCTGCATTATGCAGATGACACAATCTTGCTTGGTGCAAGTGAAGAAGACTTGAAGCACTTACTGATGAAGATCACGGACTACAGCTTTCAGTGTGGATTGCATAAAGAAAACAAAAATCCTCACAACTGGACCAATAAGCAACATCATGATAAACGGAGAAAAGATTTAAATTGTCAAGGATTTCATTTTACTTGGATCCACAATCAATGCCCATGGAAGCAGCAGTCAAGAAATCAAATGACATATTGCATTGGGCAAATCTGATGCAAAAGACCTCTTTAAAGTGTTAAAAAGCAAAGATGTTACTTTGAGGACTAAGGCACACCCGATCCAAGTGATGGTGTTTTCAATTACCTCACATGCATGCAAAAGCTGGACAATGAATAAGGAAGACTAAAGAAGAATTGATGCCTTGGAATTACAGTGTTGGTGAAGAATACTGAATGTACCATATACTACCAGAAGGACAAATCATTTTGTTTTGGAGGAAGTACAGCCAGAATGCTCTTTGGAAGCAAGGATGGCAAGACTTCGTCTCCCATACTTTGGACTTGCTATCAGGAGGGACCAATCCCCTGGAGAAGGACATCATGTGTGGTAAAATAGAGGAAGTCCTTCAATGAGATGGACTGACACAGTGGCTGCAACAGTAGGCTCAAACATAGCAATAATTGTGAGGATGGCACAGGACCAGGCAGTGTTCTGTTCTGTTGTATGTGGGATCACTATGAGTCAGAACCAACGTGACGGCACCTAACAACAACAACATAGTTAAAAAATACTTTGTCAAAACTGTGACACGCAGGTTTTTTTTTTTTTTCTTTCAAGAGGGAGGCATATATTTCTCAAGTTTGAGGAAAAAGTAACTAAAATAGTTTATGCTTACGTTGATTATATATATTATAAACGCTTGAAGTATTGGTTCCAATCTACCTTTGAGGGATAACAAATTTAAAAATTTTTATTGCTGAATGCATTAAGTAATATTTCTTTTGTTTCAAAAGTTCTGCCTGCCACTAGTTGGATGACTGAGTATAATTAATTTCTCTAGCGCTACGGCTCCTAACCAAAAGGTCGGCAGTTCTAATCCACCAGCCACTCCTTGGAAACCTTGTGTGGCCGTTCTACTCTGTCCTATAGAATCGTTGTGAATTGGAATCGACTTGACTCAATCAATGGGTTGGTTGGTTGGTAGGGTTCAGTCTACTCATGGGTAATATTGAGACAATAACGCCAATCTCACAGAGAAGTTGTGAGTATTTAACTTACAGTGCATGTGAAAGTGTTCCGTAAGGTGAGTGTATCTGTGTGTGTACATGTATGTATTACTTTATTGACTTCATTCATGATTAATTTAACTATTTATAGCCTTCATGCATGCTCTCCACTCTTCCTGTTCTGAAATGAGACAAACAAGAATGCGCTTGATCTAATAATTATTACATTTTTCTAAAATATATATTTTCTTTGATTTATTTTCAAACTGAAAGGTAAAACTTTTCCCCCATCAATCCTTTTTAAAAAATCTCTCCGTAAGTTTGAGAATATTAATTGCCTTGTGGGCTTTCCCTAGCTTTATTATTTATTCCTCAGATTTGTCAGTCAGAAGAATATATAGCTTTCTAGGTGCGGAATTGGTAGGATGATGTTTTCTGTTCCATTTCCAATATCCTTGCTGATGACGCACGGCAATATTTTGTTGACATTTTTGTTGACCGCAGCAGTACATTGGGTTTAGATTTCATCTGCCTGGGGTAGAGCACTTCCCTGGAATGTTTCTCTAAACCTCAGACTCAACACGTCTCAAAATAAGCATCATTTTCTCTTCACCTGCCTTCCCGTATCCGTACCTTTGTCCTTCCTATCATTCAGCCCAGAAGTCTTGGGGCTCATTTCTACTCCTCCTTACACACTTCTTGGTACCAGATTTATCCATTCTTCCTTCCTATTTCCTTTCAAACTCATTCCTTCCTTCCCACTCCCATTGCAACATCTTCAGCTCATCCATTTGTTTATTTAAAAACGTTTATTTAGTACCTATGAGGTGCCAGGTACTTTACTAGTGCTGCGGGTCCCTGGATGGTGCAAACGGTTAAGTGCTCAGCTACTAACCCAAAAGCAGATGGTTTAAATCTACCCAAAAGTAGCTCAAAAGAAAGTTCTAGGGATCTACTTCCAATAGGTCACAAGCATTGAAAACTCTATGGAGAACAGTCGTATTCTGAAACACAAGGGGTCCCCATGAGTCGGAACTGAGTCAACGGAAACGAACAACAACAGTGCTAGGAGTTCAAGGAGAACAAAAACACAGTCCTTGTTCTTCAAGAGCTCACGAGATTGGCAAGGCAAAATACAGTTACTGCATAACGGCATAACTGGTTGTTATGCATTAAACTGTGTCCTCCCCAAATATGTTTTGAAATCCTGGTCCCAAATCCTCTGTTGGGTTTTCCTGTTATCTCTCTGTCCTGGCTCATTCGCTTTTCCCCATTTTCCAGATACATCCGCTGCTACTAACATCCTGACTCTCCCCTAAGGACAGTTGCTCTTCTGACTTCCAAGACGTGGAGATGCACAACTCTCCTTTCCTCTTTCGTTTAAAGAGACACTGTTGGGATATTCAGGAAAGCTTTAACGAAGGAAACCCAGAGAAGCCAAAACACAATAACCACAAAGAAAATAGAAAACATAGAAACGACTAAACTTTCAGAACATAAATCTTAAAAAATATTTTGGCAACTAAAGTCACGCACAAATTACAATTATGGAGGCTTATATATTTTTTCCTCATCTCAGTCTGCAAAGAACACACTTGACATGAAGTGTTCCTTGCGGTTCTTGGCCAAGTAATCTCCATGCCCGCTCCTCTACATCACTCGGATAATTGCAACAAAAGTCACCATCCTATATGGGCAGGTAGACTAGACATATAACACTAAGATAGGGAGTGAGCCCTGAACCTTTTGCCAGGTAAAGAATAAAGGCCATCTCCTTCAAAGGGGTGGGAAACACCCCACTCCTAGGCTCAATAATATATTGAGAAAATGCAGAGAGCCAAGACAGTGGCCCAGTTACAAAAAGAGGGCTTCTAAGGAGGACTTGGTCATAAGGAACATGAGCTGAGTTATGAATACTGAGGTATGAGGCCAGAGCAGGAGCCAGGTGAAGTTGGAGCCAAGTCACAGGAGAACACGTGTACAATGAGGTCTTTATCTTTCCCTGGGCTGTTTTCAGGGCTACGGCTGCCAGTGAGGGTTCAGGGACCTGTTATTAGGATTGGAGGGAGGCAGAGACAGGTTATCGTAAGGGCAACCCCTCAGTTATGCTGACAATGTCAACTACCGTACAGAACCATCACACTAACAGGTAGTCAGGAACACGAGCGACATCCAGGTAATGGAGGTAAACATTTTTTTTCTTTCCTTAGCAAGTCACCTTTCAATCCATACTGGGTTTGTCTCCGATGGTGTGGTGTGTGGGGTGTGTGTGTGTGTGTGTGTGTGTGTGTGTTGGAGTAATGCTCAAAGGAGAAGTAATGCTTTCTTTCTAATCTTCCTTCTCCATCTCCCCTCGCTTCTATCCCCAGAGCCTTGCACTCTGGTCCTGGAGGAGCTACGTGATCTGCGGAATACTGGATACCACTCCTAGCTTAGTTTTGAGTTTTAAATCAATTCCTGGTCTTGACTTCCTCACAATCTCACAGTATTGTTGATGTAAGTACATTTACACACCCACTGAGTACTCCGCTAATCCTCTTCCCAGTCACCCTACCCCTGCCCAACTACCAGGAAGTGAACATTGCATGAATTGAGCCCGTGTTTCTTTGCCACTTTGCACACAGCAGATGTCCAGTTTGTCTCAGTGCCATCCATGGGTGAGGCTGGGGCATTAACTCCATAAGGTGACAGTGACTGTGGAAATTTCTGACTACGTGCCATCCCTCGGGTGCTATCTCATTGCCTTACCCTGCATTTTAGCATCTCTGCCTGTCTCCTTCAGATGGACACTTGGTGATCTTTGGTGCTCACCTCTACTGCATTCAAGAATGGTGTCATGAATTGAATTGTATCCCCCAAAAATATCTGTCAACTTGGCTAGGTCGTGATTCCCAGTATTGTAAGATTGTGTAATCTGATGTGATTTCCTTATATGTTGTAAACTCTATCACTATGATGAGGTTATATGTGATCTCCTTATGTGTTGTAAACAATAGCATTATGATGAGGTTATACTGATGACGTCTACAAGATTGGGTAGTGTCTTAAGCCAATCTCTTTCGCGATATAAAAGAGAGAAGCGAGCAGAGACACATGGAAAACTCATACCACCAACAAAGCAGTGCCGAGAGCAGAGCAAGTCCTTTGGACCTGAGGGTCCTACACAGAGAAGCTCCCAGACCAAGGGAATATTGATGACGCGGACCTTCCTCCAGAACCGACAGAGAAAGGGTTCCCTTGGAGCTGATGCCCTGAATTTGGACGTAGCCTACTGGACTGTGAGAGAATAAACTTCTCTTTGTTAAAGCCATCCACTTGTGGTATTCTGTTAGAGCAGCACTAGAGGAGTAAGACAGATACTATCACCACTCTGCAACCCACGGGCTGGATCCAGCTCACTCTCAAATTCAGCCCTAAACAGTTAATGTGCTCAGCTGCTAGTCAAAAGGTCAGAAGGTCAAGTCCACCCAGCAGTGTCTTGGAAGAAAGGCCTAGTGATCTACTTCCAAAAAATCAAACACTGAAAACCGTACGTGGCCACCATGAGTCGCTACGGACTCTATGGCAACTGGTTTAGTCTTGCTCCCTTTTTTCTTTTATCTTGACCCTGATCTCTGAGGTCAACAAGATCTGCCCCAAACCAGGACAAGTCCGTGCAGGTGAAGTATGCTACTTTTCTGATTTTTCCAATAAGAGGTACCTGGTTTTGAGTTTAATTATCCTGCCCGTTGTTATGTATTCTAGTAGCTTGGGAGGATCAGAAGTGACATCCTTAGGGTTTTATCTGGAATACAGAGCGTTAGATAATTTATCAATGTATATCCAGCACTGTCAAAGTAAGGAGGCTCTCTTATTCTAAATGGACAGTCCTGGATCTCTGGACCAAATATACATACATCTGTGTACGTAACAGAAAATTCAGCAGCCTAACCAGGACATCTTAGAAGTATCCAGTGAAAGTTTGCAACCTCACCTACTGCCAGGTCGAAGAACTTCCACTGTAAATTAGTACTATAGATTCTAGTCTACAAATCAGTCCTCACTATACACTTGGGTGATAAACTATTAACTTAGCATAAACTAATAGTATTATATATTTTAATATTAAAAAATGAGGACTACATACTAAAGCCTAGTGACCCACCAAGCACAAATGTCTTCTGAGGCCAACAGGAAACCGCTGACAGGTTGATATATCTCAACTACAGATCCTTTCCCATGATGTTTGGTGCCAAGAACACTGCGAATAACTCCATGAAAAGACTTCCCTGCTTATTACCCAAACATTATTTTCACATAACCCCTACGAAATAGTGGCTAAAATTTCATAAACTCAAAGGTGAACGTGGAGTGATGGGTTAATAATTAAAATAATTTGGTCCAGGCTTAAAACTGTGTCTCTGCCCTAAAAGTTCAACCTTGGGAGAATGATCAGTTTCTCTGCTGCTCCAGAAGGATCAATAGCCTCTGCTTCATGGTAACCTCCTTTCTACTTGAACACAGATTTTTTGTGGACCATTACCGCAAGACTTTGTCTCACGTACTTTGGACATGTTATCAGGAAGGACCAGTCCCTGGAGATGGACATCATGCTTGGTAACATACAGCATCAGTGAAAAAGAGGAAGACCCTCAAGGAGATGGACTGACACAGTGGCTGCAATAATGGGCTCAAACATAACGACAATTGTGAGGATGGCACAGAACCAAGCAATGGTTTGTTCTGTTGTACACAGGGTTCCTATGAGTCGGAACCGACTCAGCAGCACCTAACAACAACAACCCCTTTACGTACAGTGAGGGATAGATTTATGCCTAAGACTGTGCCTAGAACTGGGTAGACAGTAAATATCGAATGAATGAATGCATGGTGGAGAAAGAATTCCTATTCCTTGGGAATATAAGCTTCAGGAGTTTCATGAGGAATTAAGATAACTAACTACTGTAAGGAGCCCTGGTAGCACAGTGTTTAAGAGCTCGGCTGCTAACCACAAGGTCGACCGTTCGAATCCACCAGCCGCTCCTTAGAAACCATATGGGGCAGTTCTACTCTGCCCTATAGGGTCAGTATGAGTCAGAATGGACTCGAGGGCAATAGGTTTTTGGTTTTGGTTTATTATAAATGGAGGATAGGGAGGGAGGGAGGGAGAGAAAGAGGATTTATTTCTAAAATAAGTGACACAGACAATGTATGGTTAGAAAATTTCCACAATATGAACAGCAATTTCTCTTTTGTTGATTTCAGTGTGTCACTTAGGAACTTTTTCAGTAAATAACTAGAAAAATGCAAAGACAGTAGAAAAGAATAATGATATTCTTTAATCTATGCCTTGTCCACATTTATTTGATATATGCGTGTTTTCATGTGTACTAGATTTAAAAAAAAACTATTTACATCATGAAAAAAAAAATTACGTCCCTCAAGGCACTGGATAAAAACCATTCAGTCTGTCCTGGCAACAGTTTTTGACACAGAGAAGAAGAATGTTTTCCAGCATTAGGTACCTGCTCCTCCTATGACATCTGCTTTATTTCCAGATACCCAGTTTATCAGAGGGCTGTTGTCTTTTCGTCTCATTCAGCCATGTTTTCTCCTTAGCCAGGATCATTTTGTTACCGCACAAATCCAGGCACCTCTGGCTTTTAAAATTTCTTCTGAAGGCAGCAGAAACTTCCAATCAAGCTAGTGCTGCTTATTTGTGCAATTGAGATAATTTTATGTAAAAAGTTATTACAGTAAAAGGTCACAGTGGCTGTAATAATGATAAAGATTTACAATAAATTATTCCTTAACTAAATTTTGGTAACTAACTTATTAATAAAACAAATGCTTTAATAGTACAAATTTCTGGGCATAATTTTAAATTTCCCATTCAGAAGATTTTTACTGCCGACATGCACTTGAAAGAATAGTTCCTAATACCACGCGGAAACATTCATCATAAGGAAGAAATCGAGTTATCATCCCACTTTCCCAGAGCTACCAAGAGAACGTGAGGAGGTGTTGTTACCTGAAAGACTGTGTTCTTATGAGGCAGGATATGAAACGCTGGATGGAAAATTAGAAGGTAATAACTCGAAAGCTTACAACCAGTATCGTTTGTCTTGTGTTGAGGGAAATAAAAGATAATTTGAAAGCATTAGGGGCTAAAAGGAGAGGAAGTAATTGTTTCGTTCATAGTATAATGGGTATCAGAGAACATGTCTTTGGCATTAGAAACAATCAAGACAGATGATGTATTTAACTGTTGTTTAGAAAAGAATAGTTCAAGACCAAACAAAGAGAAAGAAAATAGGTGGGAAATAAAAATATTTTCATGAACCTGAACTCCTGACTTCATTATTTTAATCACACCTGTAAACCTTAGTTCCCCTCGCCTAGAAACCAGGTATTTATTATTGATTGATCAGATAAATCTTATAATGAAATCTTTTTTTTAATATGGAAGCACCAATCTATATTTCATTCATTTGGAATGGGAGTTACTCACAGAAAGTATACAAAGTGTTCTAAAATACATTTCCAGCTTTTTCAATTAATAAAATGATTGATGCCTGAGCATATTAATTTTGATCATGCTTCTGTCACTGGAGTGAGAAAGTTCTGACATGTATCTACCACTATCATACATACTCCTGATAGTCACTACTCAGCAGCCCTTCCATGGTGGTTTAAAAACCAAACCTGGACAGAAGAGGTTGGGAAAAAAACTGAAAGGGTATTTGGATGGAAGACTGCCCATGTTTCACCGAGATAGAGCTATGGTAATGATGGTGACAGATCTGGCAGGCACCCCTCAGATCATCCTCTAGGGTCTCATTTCACTTGAGGAATTTCCCAGTGTGTAGCCATCTGGCTGAGGCAACATAGCAGAGTGCAAGTGTTCCTAAAATTTTGGATCACATGGACAGTTAAACATGAAAGAATAAATCTGGGGAGTCAACATAGGCTTGTCAATTATTTATTTTGCAAAAAAAAAAAAAAAACTTTAAAAATGCTATAATTTACTTTTATCACCACTTCATAATAGGAAGTTCATTTTTAACACCAAATATTAGAAAAGGTATTGAATAAAGGACAGTCCTTCCCAAGAAAGGATAGCTGGTACCTGCATAAAGCTCATACTATATACTCTATACTGTACTTCTTTTTCTTGTTTTGTTATGAACCATCAAAAACATGAAGGACAACACTGAATAGTTGAACAGCATTTAGGAAGAGTAAAAGAATTTGTTTCAAACCCTAGCTATATCATTTCCTTCCTGTGTGATATTGGGCATATTATGTTTCTAAATTTCATATGCAAAAATGAAAACAGTAATACCTTGTCCTGCCTACTTTTGAGAATTGTAATGAAGATGAACTGAAATAACGGATGTAAGATTTCTTTGTAGTCTGAAAACACTGTAAAAATACGAGCAGAACCCATAGTACTGTACATCACAAAAATCAAACTTTAATGCATGCAAACTGACAAATAACAATAACAAAATCTTAACCAAGATGCTGGGGGATCCTGGGATGGAATACAGACTGTGACAAATGAATCTAACTGTATTAGAAATGATATAACCACATATGTAGTGTGTGGGGGGAGCTGGCCTAAGTGATTTTGGAAAACAAGGTTTTGTCTAGAAATTGTAAAGCTAAAGACTGAAGAAATGGTATATAAACAATGTACTCTGGTTGATAAATTTGTTTCTCATAGGGGAATGAGTTAATAATTCTAAAACTGCTTTACTTGTTTACTGGGGTTGAATAAATAATTAAATGCATGGTGGATGGTGGGAGCCACATTTCTTACAGTCAGAGAGTGAAGTTACAGTTAAGCAGGAAAGGCTAGAATGAACCCTGTGGTACTTTATTAGAGTTCAAGACATTAGTATGAACTCATGTTTAGCTTAATAATGTATCTACAGATGGTCAGATACAGAAATAATTATAGATATGTGTGTATACATGGGTTAATATATATGAATATGTTACCTACCTCTGTCCTCTGAGAAGGCCTAGAAACATAGAAACAATAACACCTCAGTAGCAATAAGCACACCACCAGTGCCCAGATCTTGGTTTCTAAATACCATTCTCCAACAAAAGGAAACAGGACTCCTTGGAGAAATGACTGATTCTCTAAGCTGGGGCAGGCAAAATACAAGATAAACCTGAAGCGTCTTATCATACCAGAAAGTAAGGAGGCACTCAAAACAAAAAAAGCAAGAAAGGAAGAATAGGGTCATATCAAAGGGAAATAAGAGCTAACATGAAAAAGCTCCCAATGGCCAATTTAAGCAACAAAATAAATAATATAGTATTCAATTATAAATCAAAGTATAAAATAAATATTCATGAGCCTGTACTAATGTAAATAAACAATTGAATAAATAAATAGAGGCGAAGAAACAAATCTTCCTTACAGAAGAATTCCAAATGATATACCCAGATACCCATCCCCTCCAGGAGGTACAGCTTAATCTCCTCCAATTCTTGAGTGTGGGCTGGACTTAGCTACTTACTTTCAAAAGGTAGAGTATAGAAAAGGAAAAAATAGTAACTTTACAGTGGAAAAACCCACCAAATACTACCATAACCAAGTGATCCATGTTAACATCACCAGTGATGTCATGTGGGTATCATGGACCCCTGATATTATGTAATGAGAAGAGCATCTCAACTCTGTGGTATTCTTTTTCAAAACCCATAATTCCAGTCTTATCATGAGTAAAATATCAGACTAACCCAAGTTGAATGACACTCTACAAAATACCTAACCACTCTTCTTCAAAACTGTAAAAGTCATGAAAAACAAAGAAAGACTGAGAAATGTCACAGACCAGGGAAGACTAAAGAGTCATTACAACTAAATGCAGTGTGGATCAGATTCTAAACAGGAAAAAAAAAATACATTAATTGAAAAACTGATGAAATCTAAATAAAGTCTGGAGTTTAGGAAAAAATAATGTATGTGGGAAACTCTGTATTTTATCTTTTGTTCCCATAGCCAGTATTGCATTATGAGGGCCTCCATGATTGAGCATGATGCCCAATCTAGACAACCCCAAGGAGGCATGGCCTAAATGGAAAAGCTTCCCAAAAGTGTGCAAATACCACATGAGATGGCACCTGTTTCTAGAATGGGTCAAAATTGATCCTCAGTAGTCAAAACAGAAACACAGGATCAGCTCTTTGGTTTATGTATTGTGAAGTAGTTAGCCAAGATCCCAGCAGTTATCAGTTCATTGTCAACCAGTGAGAAATACTAATTACGAGCATTGTCTCAAACGACAATGCACCTAGCTTTGCATCTCAGATAGACGTGCCTGGTGGATGAAGCTGTCTGACAGTTTGCTTCTCTCCACTTTCCTGCTGGGAACCTATTTGTGCCTACCAGTTTACATGGAAGCTGGGGAGCCTCCAAAAGACTTGCAATAATGTGGAACGGCAGTGGGTGTTCAAGCTGTTGAACAAACAAAATTGAGTCCTTGCTGTTAATATGATTCCACTTAAAGTTATAGGCCAGTGAGGTCCTGGGGTGTTATGGATTGAATTGTGTCCCCCCAAAATATGTGTTGGAATCCTAACTCCTATACATTTGGACCACTACTATTCAAATGTACGCACCAATCACTAAGACCAAAGATGAAGAAATTGAAGATTTTTACCAACTTGTGCAGTCTGAAATTAATCAAACATGCAGTCAAGATGCATTGATAATTACCAGTGACTGGAATGTGAAAGTTGGAAACGAAGAAGGATCGGTGTTGGAAAATACAGCCTTGATGATAGGAATGACTCTGGAGATCACATCATAGAATTTTGCAAAACTAACTATTTCTTCTTTGCAAATACCTTTCTTCAACAACATAAACGGCGACTATACATGTGGACCTTGCCAGATGGAATACACAGGAATCAAATCCACTTCATCTGTGCAAAGAGACGATGGAAAAGCTCAATATCATCAGTCAGAGCAAGGCCAGGGGCTGACTGTGGAACAGACTATTAATTGTTCATATGCAAGTTCAGGTTGAAACAAGAAAATTAGAACAAGCCCAAGAGAGGCAAAGTACAACCTTGAGTATATCCCACCTGAATTTAGAGACCATCTCAAGAATAGATTTGACGCATTGAACACTAATGACCAAAGACTAGATAAGTTATGGAATGACATCAACGACATCATACAGGAAGAAAGCAAGAGGTCATCAAAAAGACAGGAAAGAAAGAAAAGACCAAAATGGATGTCAGAAGAGACTTTGAAAGTTGCTCTGAATGTAGGGTAGCTAAAACGAAAGGAAGAAATGATTACATAAAAGAGCTGAACAGACGATTTCAAAAGGCAGCTTGAGAAGACAAAGTAAAGTATTCTAATGAAATGTGCAAAGACCTAGAGTTAGAAAACCAAAAGGGAAGAACACGTTTAGCATTTCTCAAGCTGAAAGAACTGAAGAAAAAATTCATCCCTTGAGTTGCAATATGGAAGGATTCTACGGGGAAAATATTAAACAATGCAAGAAGCATCAAAAAATAAAAAAAAAAGATGGAAGGAATACACAGAGTCACTATATCAAAAAGAATTGGTCAACCTCAACCATTTCAGGAGGTAGCACATAATTGAGAACCAATGGTACTGAAGGAAGATGCCCAATTACCATTTGCTGAGCATTTTTGATAAAAGATACTATAGCAAGATCATAATCCAAAACAGGGAACCATGAAAAGGTTGTTTGTAATTCTGCTGGAATCCAGAATTCTGACTTTCAGGGAGATTAGGGTAAACTACACAGAATATTGCCTTTGGGTGTCCTTTTTGAACCTCAAGCTTTGAGAAAAAAAACTGGTTCCTGAAGGCACTTTGAGTCAAACAATGGTCCAGATAAACCAGTAAGACCATTTTGCTCTGGGTATTGTGCTTTTTTTTGAAGAATTCAGTCTGCTTTAGGAAACTAACTTCAAAGATCAGACTGAGAGTTACTTTTAGGATAAATTAGTAATTAGTTTAATCAGTCTTTAAAACAATGTCATACGAAATACCTGTCTAATGTTTGTAATCCATCTGTCACCCTCTTAGGATGCAGAAAATTGTGTGTCTTAAAGAAACCAGGTTCTCAGAGGAGATCGACCTCCTGGCTCAGACTCCATTTTGTCTTAGGTTCCACTTCTGCTTTTGAGAAAGTGACCCATGACTGTTAATAGGTAAACCAAGGAGGGGCAACTTGCCCTCAGGGAAGAACACTGAGTATGTTTTAGAGATTAACTGAAGACCTCCTACAGGAGAGGTCCTTCCTGTATTATCTTGCTAAATCATCAGTTCTCTAATGGAAATTTTGTTATCACATGTAAATTTTTCTGTATTTTCTGTTTCTTCTAGACAAACTTTGTGTGTTTCTTATGGATATATGTTTCTGTGTGATACATCCAACTATACTAATTTAGATGATCCCTTTCCAACTGATAGTGAATTTATGTGGGCGATCTCTTGTTTAGATTCCTGACGAATGTGTGGACAATGCAATTTGGAAACTTTAGGATTATCTTTAGATATTCATAGTAATTATGCTAGTAAATACTGAAAAGGTAATGTTAAAATTGTAAAATGAAAGTCAGAAGATAACCCATTGGTCCAACATTCAGGGTATAGTTCGTAGCTTTAATTCCTATTTATGGTATATCTGAATTGGAGAAATCTTTAAGAAAATTTGTAAGTCACTATGGGACAAATAACAGATGAGATGGAAGCACGACAGTGAGCTCTGACCTCATAAGCCAAGGTGGCATGATCTAATAAAATAACCTTAGATTTTTTTTATTAGTCCAAGAAAGTGTAGTCTGTGCTGTAGACAAGATAATACATAGAATTAGACAGCAAGCTACTTGGTTACACACTGTAACACTCTTACAAACACCAGATTTGTTTGGCTGGTTCTCATCAGGAATAAGCACAAGGACTAAGTCACTATTGCAAGGAATAATAATATTCTTAGTCTATACCCTAATAGTATTAGGTATAATAAGATTTATCCTCTGTTGTCTTACACACCTAAAAGGCAAAAGAAGGCCTCAGGCTAAAATGTTGATGTACATTGAGTCTGCTCACTCCGGCAATGTAATTGACAAGAACATCGCTCTTACTTAAGATCCTGGTGAAGAACCAGATGGTAGCCAGCGGAAAACCAGCACCGTGAGTTTAAAGAGCCTGCAATGGCCGCCATCTAGGAGCTCGACTAAGTCCAGGTATTGATCATCTGTGTGTTATCTCCAATCTCCGATCAAAAGGAGGGACTGATTTAGGAAATAATATTGGAGTTATTATTCCCTCTCCTTGAGCATACAGAATGTGACCCACCTGGAGCTGGGCTCACAAGGACTCACAAGGACACGTCAACTAGGCCCTGAGGTATAAAGATAATAGCTAAGATAATCTTGGAAAACATCTTTTAGGGAAACTCTCACATAAAGCCCATCAAACACAACACAAAAGACTTTCCACTCTTATCTTTTTCTATTAGCATTTAGTGAATAGAAATTTGTTGGACCAATGAAGACCCTCCTGACTCTCATTTCTAAGAAAGACGATTCAAGATGTAGGATCACAGTTTCTAGCCAGTCTGTGAAAAGCTAAGTTGCCAATGGTTTTGCCCATTTGTAATGTTGATATATACTGATGGCTCTGTAACTGTTCTTTGGACTCGGGCAGACATGGCTGTGGCAGCATGCTTGTCTGTTTTCCCATTCTTGCCTATTCGGTAATATTCTTTGGTCTTGGGCAGACATGGCTTTAGCAGCATAGTTGTCCGCTTCCCACTTCTGCCTTTTTGAATATATGCTGAATAAAACTTTCTTTTTGCTTTAAAAAAAAAAATCTGAAATTAATATCTCTTCAGCTATGTGAATAATTTTTTTACTACTTAGCTAAAGCTTTGTAGACTTTTATATCAGCATTTTTAGACAGCTTGAATCTAATAAAGATTACATAAATGTTTTGATAGAAGTACACTTAGTTTTATTTCAATATATTTATTCATTTCACATATTGTGTTTGCAAAAAATATATACATATATTTGTATATATACATATATCTGTCTGTATATATACATATATCTTTAAATACATATAATATGTATATAAAGAGCAATAAAATAAATACAGAAAAATATTAACTATTGTTGAAGCCAGGTATAGGATACTATTCCTTCAACTTTTCTGTATCTTTGAAAATTTCTTAATCTTGCCTTTTTTAAATTAAATAATGTTATTATAAAATTCTTCTTCAAAACCAAGAAATACATTATAGGCTAAAGTATTAGTAGTTCTACTCTGTCCTTTAGGGTTGCTATGAGTCAGAATCGACTCGACAGCAATGGGTTTGGTTTGGTTTACTGAACACCTACTATGGGCAAGTCATCAGACCAGACCCTGGGGTATCAGGAAGAAGTCAGTTTGAACCTTATTTTAGCTGTTGTTGTTGTTGTTAGGTGCCATTGAGTTGATTCCGACTCATAGTGACCCTATCTATGTACAACAGAATGAAACCCTGCCCAGTCCTGCACCATCCTCACAATCGCTGAGCTCATTGTTGCAGCCACTGTGTCAATCCATCTTGTTAAGGATCTTCCTCTTTTTTGCTGACCCTCTACTTTACCAAACATGATGTCCTTCTCCAGGGACTGATCCCTCCTGATAACATGTCCAAAGTATGTAAGACGAAGTCTCGCCATTCTTGCTTTTAAGGAGCATTCTGGTCATACTTCTTCCGAGACAGATTTGTTCGTTCTTTTGGCAGTGCATGGTATATTCAGTATTCTTTTCCAACACCACAATTCAAAGGCATCAATTCTTCCTGGGTCTTCCTTATTCATCGTCCTGCTTTCACATGCATATGAGGCGATCAAAAACACTTCTTTTCTTCAGACAGACAAAACTTAAGCCCAGAAAGTTCAAATAACAGTAACATTTATACATCAGCTCAAGATAAGAGGTATGAAAGGCACTGCAAATTAATAGCCAAATTAGTCATGCAGATGATAATTATGTTGGAGTTTAGAGTCGAGAAAGAGCACTTCAGGCTGGTCAGGGAATGCCTGATGGTGGGTGTGGTTTTTGAGTTAGACGAATACAGTTAGGGAGGAAAAGGAAAAGGGGAAGAGCTTTCTAAAGGATAGTCTTCTGTGAGCCAATGGGCAGAGAGAGAAAAGGCAGGTCAGGGAGGCAGAACAAACGTTTGTTGTAATAGAGGGCTTGGGTAGAGCTCAGTGACAAGAAGATTAGACAGGAAAGAGGTCTCAAGCGTGAAGCGGGAGAAAATGTCAATTAGCTGAGCTTGCTTGATCACAAAGGGCCTCAAGGAGTCACGTTGCGTGTCTCTGACACAAGCATCGCTCTAAAACAAGGTAGAAGGAGAAAGTGGACTTAGAGGGGCCTGGTGCCCGCTGGGATAAGGAGCTCTGTGGCCATGCTGTGGTTTAGGCAAAGCTGGGATTAGCAACCTCACATTTCACACATCTCTTGTGCACTGCTTCAGATCCTCTCGGTCACTGTTTATTCTGATCACTGCCGCAGCGACCAGTTCTTCTCAAGCTTTGGCCAGTTTCAGACAGGTACAACCCACAAGGGTCCACTCTCCGCTTTGTGCATCTCACCTCCTGCCCAGAGACCTGGAAAGTTTGTGGGAATTTGCACAGCACTCACATATGTGAAACCCAAAGTGCAGGGGAATTAAAGCTTGAAGGGCAACCCTTGACTAGCAGGGGATGTAAGGCAAACAATACTGGGTTTCCACTTTCTTCGTCTAGGTGGACACGATTTAGATGCATTTCATAAGACTCCCGAGAACATGCCATGGGACCAAGCGATCGTTGCTTCGCTGACAGTAGTAGCAATTTGCTAACGTACCTTTGGGTTGGCTTGATAACGTACCTTTGGGTTGGCTCTCCGTCCTTCCCAGTTTCACTCTCCCATCCTTCTCTTCTGCTCTCTGGAATCACACTTACAGATAAACCTCTCACACTAAAGCCTTGTCTAGCTCTGAAACCCCAGAGAATCCGGCAGTCCGCTAAGACCTGAGCAGGTCCTAGTCCTGGAGTTACTGAGCAGAGCAAGAAAGAAAGCAGGTGTCTCAAGGGGAAGAGCATCACGGAGTAAGAAAAACGCCAAGCCAAGAAGGAATCAGGCATGAGGATGATCAGAAGTTTAAGCTAGGCTGAAAAAAATCTTAGTTCTCTATAGAGCAGTGATTCTCAACAGCTAGATTCTGATTTAATTGGCCTGGGGTAGAGTGTGGCTATTCTGTAAAAGCTCCCCAGATTATCTTAATTGTGCATCCAAGAGGTTGAGTAGACATGCAGACCAGTATCAGGATATAAAAACCTTGATAAATGAGGGGATTTGCTAGCCAAGCTATGAGGCTTTTATGTGGGGATATGTTGAGAAGCCCAATCAGCCTGGGTAATGTAAGTCATGTAGGTGGATGCTGGTGACGGGTAGGTTCTGGTTGGGAGTGGACAACTTAAGCACGCAAAAAGCAACAGCTTCAAGTGGAAGAGTCTGATGTCTCATGTTGACTTTGCACTGCCCTGAAACCCTAAGCTGTACCTGTGCTTTTGATCTTGTTCTTGTGTTCTCAGCCATTATCCACCTGTCATTACTCCCTAAGAACATTGTGAGCAAGTTCTTACTGGGGAAAGGCTCCATAGGGTTTCCTTGGCTGTACGGTATTTTTACTCAAATAATGGGTGCCTTCTATGTTTGTTTGCCAGCCATGCCCCGCCCCCAACTGCTAGGTATTTTCATAAGCGCCACTATGCCAATTTTTTTTAACATGTTGCTGAAAATACCTTTTACAAGTGCTTACAAAAATACCTTGCAGGGGCAGAGCGCGGCTGGCAAACAAACGTAGAAGGCACATGTTATCTGTGTAAAGATACAGTAATCTTCACAGAAGCAGATTGCCAGGTCTTTCTTCCATGGCACCACTATGTGAGTTTGAACCACCAACCTTTAGGTTAGTACTCGAGTGCAAACCATTTGTGTCACCCGAGGACCTAATATAACCAGAGTAGCTATCAATTTCAGTAAATTTAACATGGATTCAATATTTTTATCTAATCTAATGCCTGTATTCCAATTTTGTCATTGACCCTATAGTGTCCTTTATATCCCCCCCCCCAGTACAGGAAATATTCTAGGATCACATACTGCATTCAGTTTTCTTGTCTTTCAGTGTCCTTTAATCTGGAACATCTCAGACTTTCTCTGCTTTTTATGATATTGACGCAGAATTGTTTGTTTTAATGATAATAAAGCAATGCACGTGTGATATGGCAGCTATTGGATTGTTTGGACAAGCACAGAACAGCCCGTCATAAACCTACAGGGGCTTTGGGGGTAGGAAGCACACGAGCCAAGCGGCTGGCTCGCTCTGTCAAGGCTGAACCCAAAAGCATCAGCAGTTTTCACACGTGTCTCTGCTCCTAGCTCTCACCTGGATTTCCACAAGTTGTCCCCACTGTAGAACCCGCTAGGCAAATGGCCTGTGGTCGAAAGGGGCTTATCTCTCTGCCCTGGATGGACAAAAGTAGGGAGGAAGAGAGAGACCATTTCAGAAACCCCAAAACCCCTACTTCTGGTGCAGAGGAGGAAGGACTTGACAATGCCATTCCTGATAGCCCAGAGGTCCTCGGAAACCCATTGCCATCGAGCCAATTCCAACTCACAGCAACCCCATAGGACAGAGCAGAACCGCCCCACAGGGTTTCCAAGGAGCGCCTGGTGGATCTGAACTGCTGACCCTTTGGTTAGCAGCCGTAGCTCGGTGTAGCTCTTCACCACTGCGTCACTAGGGCTCCAAGAGGCCCTCAGTGTCAAAGAAAAAAAAAACGAATAAACGAAGAGCGGTCCTAAACTCCATTCCCGACTGCTGTTCCCTGTATTCTATGAATTGTGTGGCCACGTTCGCTGGGGTCAGTGCTTGTCAGACAAAGATAAGTGAACTTCAGACCACCTGCTCCTGGGCTTATCTGAAACAGTCAGACAGAGTTGTAGGGGACCTGCTAGATGAAAACATCCAAAAACGAGGTTTTAGGTGATATTTAAGTGATTTGAAGGTTATCTGAACTCTGGGCAAAACCCATTATGTCAGAATTTGAAAATCTTCAAAGGAAAATTGAAAGCATTAGAATCATTATAGATTACAACAACAGAACATGAGTAACTCTTCTTTAATCCGAAAAATGTTCAAGAAATCAGATGTTTAAAATGAGAATTGGTCTAGCTGAAACAGATTATACCCTCAGGATGGATTCCAAGTTATATTTTGCCTTTACATTTTTCTAGTGGAATTATCAACAAGTCTTTCAAAGCCAGGTCTTGTATTTCCCTTAATTCAGCATTTAAATCACAGTCCTTTCCGATTCTTTCTTTCTCTGTCTCATTCACAAGCAGCCTTTTGTCTTTAGTTTGTGATACTCTGCTGACTGGTTTTGTTAAGTCAGGGAGCAGTTTGTCGACTGCTTTTGCAAATGAACTAAGTTACCAATCCAGAATTAGAAGAACTGGATTTCCCTTTTTATTTTAAGATTGTGATGCAGTGCAAAGAAAAACCAGCTGTATCAGTCAGAACGTTTGCAGCTGCAATTAACAGAAAACCCCACTGAAGTGGCTTAACCAGTAGGAAGAGAACGTGTCATCTCACGTGAGGAGTCCAGGGGCAGGCCCGTTCCAAGGCCGATAATTGGGTGACTCACTGAGAACAATTCCTTCTGTCTCTGCTTTACCTGAGGCTTGCCTCCTCACGGTCACAAGCCTCTGCTGAGGGAAGACCTGTGGGGGCAACCCAGCGGAAGCTTGGAGCACAGCACAGTGCTCAGGAGCGGTTGGCTGGTGATGTGACAGAGTATGTGGGCCCCTCATGTGATCCTGACTGTAAAGTAAAAACAAGCTTCCCTTCTTTTACAATTTTGCCTGGAGATGGGCAAAGACAGACTACCAGAGGAGTCATGGGGAGCTGGCTTATCCCAGGGGTATTGGAGAGATTGAGACCATTGATAGAAAAAGCATGATTCCGAAAAGACTAGAGACCTCCATGGCAGGAAGGCAGGGAAGAAGCTGGGATGACCACATAGCCCAGAGGACACAGAGGTTAAAGTCGCAGGGACACCAAGTCCAGAAGTTTTAAGAAGGCCAACAGCCTAGCTCAAGAGCCAATGGCAGAATCAAAAAAACCGAAACAGTAACACCCAATGTGGGTGAAGTGTGCAGAGCTTGACGAAACTACACGATATTGCTAAGATGTACACAAGAAAAAAGGACCTTTTGGTGATTGCTATACCAAAACCAAATCCGTTGCCATCAAGTCAATTCCAACTCCTAGCGACCCGGTAGGACAGAGTAGAACTGTCCCATACAGTTTCCAAGGAGTGCCTGGTGGATTTGAACCGCTGACCTTTTGGTTAGCAGCCAAGCTCTTAACCACTATGCCATCAGGGTTTCTGGTAATTGCTATAGCATATATAATTTTACAACAGCAACAACCAAAAAATATCTGTGCAGGTATATATGTACGTATATCGGGCCCTGGTGGCACAGTAATTAAGTGTTTGGCTGTTAACCAAAAGGTCAGCAGTTTGAATCCACCAGCCGCTCCTTGGAAACCTGTCCTGTAGGGTTGCTAGAGTAGGAATCAACTCAATGGTAACGAGTATGGGTATATGTATGTATGTAGGCATATATGTGTATAGCTATATATATGTATGTATATATAGGTATATGCATATGTATATGCATGTATGTGTATATGCATGTGTATTCATATATACAATAAAGCACACATAAGGGGCACAGTTATGGATACTTCTTAGACATAACCAAACACCTCGCAGGACTGATCTTCTGGGTTTGAAGGTTTAGGGCCATAGTCTCGTGGGACAACTTGGTCAATTGGCACAATATAGTTCATACAGTTATGCTCTACATCCTAGTTGGGTGAGTAGTGTCTAGGGTCCTAAAAGCTGGCAAGCGGCCATCTAAGATACAACTATTGGTCTCTACTCGATTGGAGAAAAAGAGAAAGAAGGAAACCGAAGACTCAAAGAAGGAATTAGTCTACAGGACTGATAGTCTCATAAACCACGGTCTCACCTACCTTGAGACCAGAATAACTAAATGGTGCGTGGCTACCACTACCAACAATTCTGATCAGGGTCACAATAGATGGATCCTGGTAGAATGGGAGAAAAATGTGGACCAGAACCTCAAATTAAAAATTAAAAAATCCAGACTTACTCAACCAGTTTAAACTGGAGGACTCCCCAAGACTATTGCCTTGAGATACTCAGATATCCTGAGGTCACCTTTTAGCTAAATAACAAATTGGCTCACAAAATAAAGAATATCACCCATAAGTACTATACTCCTTTAAAAAATCATCTCTGTGAGACCAAATGGTCAACAATTACTTTAAAGCAAAGTTGAGAAGGTAAGGGGGCAGGCGAACTACATTACTGGAAACAAAAACCAGAATGGACATAATGAAAACGTTCACATATGGCGAAGAATGTAACCCATGTTACTCAACAATTTGTGTAGAAATTGTTGAATGGGAACCTAACCACTGTGTAAACCTTCACCAAAAACACAATTAAGTATTATTTTTAAAAAACAAACAATAACAGCCAGGAAGCCTGAAAGCTAAGGTGGGAAGATCCCAAAGGATGGAGTTTCAAGGTTGAGGAAAGAGGGTTTGATCCCTGCTTACCTTATAGGCCAATTAAACTTAGGGCAAAGCGAAGATGCCAAACAAACTAGGACAGAGAATTTTTAAAAAAGAATTTGATATTTCATTTTTTTTAAGGCATCAAAAATGTCATTATGGAAAATGAGAATATTGTGGACTTCCTACCCAGGTAGGACCTCCAACTCCGAACGGACCCATCTTCCTTGAGACCCATGTCTCGGGAGCCCAGAGCCACTGCTACTCTGAGATGAAGGTCAAGGCTTGCAGTAGGTTTACAACAGGCAAGGAGAGTGAAGCAGTTCTTTCACTGAACTCAGCCTGATGGTGCTCCTCTCAATCAGCAGTATTTATTCCACTGAGAAGCATTACCTTTTGAGAAGACGGTGAGAATATGAGAAAGAGCCAGAGGGAGAACAGCCAGAACAACTGCATTAGCTGCTACTGCATGTGTGCAGCCAGGCTCTGTCACCTAGCAACAGAGACCGTTGTGGGATGTTGCAGGAAAAGTCTATGAGGACAGAAAGGAGGGACAGCAAGACTAGAGCCAATGGAAGAAGCTGGAGGGTGGGAAATGTGACAGAGACCAAGGCTTTTTCCTTCTTTACCTTGTAATTGGAATAGAGATTAGGGAGACCATGGCCAAAGAAGCCTCCAGGGCCCCCAAGATTGTTCTTCTGACATGTAGCTAAACCCTAGTGTTCTCGTTGTTGCATGCAAGGCTTAACCCACCAGCCACCTCTGCTTCAGGAAGCTTCTGCTGCTAACTGAACAAGCAGAGCACATCTCGCTTTAGACACCACGTAGAGCTCTGTAGGAGCTCCTGAAACATTCAATTTGATTACAGTCCTCCGCCAGGACTGCACCCCCGGGAATGCGGATTCAACCGGCCTGTTGCGGCCCTGGCATCAGTATTTTTCACAACGCCCAGGCAATTCCACTGTGAAACCAGGTTGAAAACGCTGCTCTTTATCTTCATCTTGGCACCTGAACTTAGTTTGGGAGAAAAACATCAGTTCAATTCAATTCAGTGTTGATTCAGTGAATTCCCGTTTTGTACTGAGCCCTATGCTAGGTACTACAGCAGTGGTTCTCAGCTCTGACTGCACGGTGGAATATGCTCGAGAACATTTAAACAATGTTGGTCACACTCCCAGAGATTCTGTTGTGATTGGTCTGGGCATAGCCTGGGCACGGGGATTTGTTAAAGTTTCCCAGGTAATTCCACAGGACAGCCAAGGCCAAGAACCACTGCACCCAGGGATCTAAACATTCAATCTCTTGCTATGAGGTTTTCCTGGTGTATCTACCTCTTCAGCCAGCCCAGAAATTAAATATACTATAAACGGAAAGGAGAATTTTTAAAGGGGAAGGGAGAGGAAAGTCTTGAAAGTGCAAAGGACTCTTAGCTCAGTGCCAGTACATGCTCCTGCTCCATTCTGATGAGCCCAAGTATTTTCTTTCCCAAAACTTGGTTCCCTTTGGTCTGTCCTTATCTTGCTGCTGAATCAGCACAGCATAAAAAATGCACTCAGATCAAGTAATTGGCACTGAACGCTATGGGCATGTGGTCGGGTAGCATCCTTCCCATCAGGTACACGGCCAACGTCAGACTGGGATAAAATTGCCCCATAGGCAAAAATTCAGTGCAGCACAGCCCATTGCCCTTTTCAGCAAACTTTACTCTCTATGTCCTGTAAGCTAGAAAACTAAATCCTCCCCTACCCAGTTCTCTACTTCAAAGTTTTACTCATCTTACTCTCAGGGTGGTAAAAATCTGATAAATCAATGTTTTAAGGTATAAATGATTGACAGGGCTTAGGATCTTTACTTACTCACAGATATTTACGTTCCATTAGCAGTGATGTCTTACATTTTGAAAGGTTGAATACTCGGTGGTGCATATCGGGAGACAATTCCCCACGGGTCTCCCACGATTCTGCACAATTTGCTAGCAGGGCAGAAACTGCCCTTTGTTCCAAACTGTATTTTCCCGAATGTCTGTATAGTAACAGCCTTGGAGGATAGAGAGTGTGTCTCTCCCTCGAGCAAAGAGCAGATTTTTTTATAGTGTTTAAAAATAGAGATAGTGCCTCCCTCTGGAGCAAAGGGTAGGTAGGCCTGCTTACTGCCTGTTATAAAAGATTTGGGTTTCTGAATGCAACCTGCTGTATTTGCAAGTCATAACCACATGGTGAAACTTAGCAATTTGATAGAAAGTAAAAAAGTAGGTCTAAAACTAGTACATAACGTGTAATACCATTTTCATAAAATTAAAAGCAACTGTAAGAGCTCGGCTGCTAATCAAAAGGTCAGCAGTTCAAATCCACCAAATGCTCCTTAGAAACCCTATGGCAGTTCTATTCTGTCCTATAAGGGTTGCTATGAGTCGGAATCGACTCAGCGGCAATGGGTTTAGCTTTCTGGGGTTTTATACTCACACACACACACACACACTTTTTAGGAATACACGTAGATGCAAAACTATATTGATTTGAAAGCAAGGGGATGATGAACGTGGGACTTGGGATGATGGTTACCTGGGGTGGCAGGAGATGAGAGCGTGGGATGGGGGCCTGGGATGACATAGAACCATATACTTAAAGCTAAGTTATTGTCCAAGTCCTAGATTTTGTTTGGGGTGGTGGTTTATAGGTGCTTATTTCATTATCAGAAATAACTAATGGTTACAGGGGAGATCAGCACGACTTGACCAAGGCAAAGTCATAGAAGCTTCCTAGACTCATCCAAACACCTTCACGGACCAAGTTGCTGGGGCTGAGGGCTGGAGACCATGACCTCAGGGGACATCTAGGTCAATTGGCATACCATAGTTCATACAGAAAATGTTCTACATCCTACTTCAGTGAGCAGTGTCTGGGTCTTAAAAGCTTACAAGCGGCCATCTAAGATACATCTATTGGTCCCATCCCATCCGGAGCAAAGGAGAATGAAGAAAACCAAAGACAAGAAAAATGTTAGTCCAAAGGATTGATGGACCCCATGAACCACAGCCTCCACCAGCCTGAGCCCAGAAAAACTAGATGGTGCCCAGTTACCACCACTGACTGCTCTGACAGGGATCACGATAGAGGGTCGTGGACAGAGCAGGAGGGGAAAAAAAAAAAAAACTAACGGGAGAACTCACGTCCATTGACCAATAATGAAAGTGTGTTATGACCAATAATGAAAACATGTTATGAATCAAGGTTATGGGTAATCCATTTCGGTACACCTGAGTTAGTTAGACAGATAGTAGACAGGGACAGATGGATAAATAGATTAAGTAGCAAATGGATGGATGGATGAAAAAAAATAGATAAATAATAAAATAAAGCTTGACCCAAAAAATGATCTTCACTGAGGTGATATCTGGAAGATGCAATTAGAAAATATTATGGGGAACATTGGTTTTAAAAGGTTGAGAAACAATCCCCCACGACAGAATTCCCGTTACAGTAAAGGCCTATGGTAGCAGTATCATATACTGTGGGGCCCAAAGACCCCTTTCAAATCACCCAGTGTGAGCATCCCTGAAGTTTACTTATGTGTTGAGAGAGATTCATACACAGCATTAGTAGAACTCTTTGGAAAGCACCCCAGCTGGCTTTGGGAAGTCACCTGAAGTCCCAAAGTTGTTGGGAATTGTTTCATTCTTCCTCTGAGCCACGTTGTTCATTATTCATGTTGGGCGCTCACTAAAGCTGGTGGAGAACACTCAGCTTTGCAAAGGAAGCTGAAACTGAGTCATAAGGAACCCCAGCGGCTGCTCTGAGACACCTGCCGTGAAGTGTCAGCTCAAACCAGCCAGTCGCATCCTGCTGATGTGCAGGGTTAAGTCTCCCTCTAACTGTGTTTTGTGTCTGGATGAAATTCTCAGCATCTGACCGGGCCAACTGGATCCTTCAGCACAGACTCGTTCCATAGCCTCGGAGCTCGTTCTGTCTGTGCTAACATGCCCGGAAAAGGAATGCCAATTTACAGACTTTTCTAGGTCTCAAATTCTTGAGATAAGGTCCCTGCGTGGCATAAATGCTTTGCACTTGACTCCGAACCCACCAGGCAGCACTACGGAAGAAAGGCCTAGTGATCTGCTTCCATTAAGATTATAACCAAAAAAACCCTGCGGAGCAGTTCTACTCTGTAACACATGGGGTCGCCATCACTCAGAGTTGACTCAGTGGCAATGGGTTTTCATCTTGAGGTAAACCTTCCCAGTTAATTTCCTTGAAAGACTAACTTGCCCCGGGCTGAGAAAGGCTTCCGTGGCCCTGGAGCAAGAAATTAGGTGTGTAGTTTAACATTAGTTAATACCAAACCAAACCCACTGCCTCGAGTCAATTCCGACTCATAGCGACCCTGTAGGGCAGAGTAGAACTGCCCCATTGGTTTCCAAGGAGCGGCTGGCTGATTTGAACTGCCAACCTTTTGGTTAGCAGCTGACCTCTTAACCACCGCACCACCAGGGCTCCTGATTAGTTAACAGGAAGTAAAACAGTAACTATTAAGAAGCTGCAACTCAAGGCCTTCATGGAGGATTTGCTCTAACAAGCTTTGTAACCCTGGGCCAGTCCTCCAACTTTTCCCGTGTTCTCCAGCTGTAAAACAAGGAGACTGCAGAGCGTGTCTCCATGGCTCCTTCCAGCACGAAAATGTTACAATTCTATTGCTTCAAAACCACTCCCTGGATGCCAAATGCAGGAGTCTATTTCCCAGGCTCCTGAAAGAGGAATCAGAAGATAAAGAAGTTATGTCAGGTGTGATGAACTGCTCTCTCACCTCTTCACTTACCCAGTGATCACACACAAGTCACTGAAACTCTTGGAGGTTGTTTTGATTTTGTGGTTTCACCTGTGGCCTCAGATTAACAACACCCATCACCCTCCAGTCTGTGAAGAGCATGAACTCATCGAAGGAAAGTGCCCTATGAATCCAAGGTATCAAAAATAGAAGCGAAACCAGAAGGTATTTAAACTCAAGGGTGAAATATTCCCATGAAGCTCAATAAATTCTGTGTACTCAGAGAGGTAGCACAGGCGTGGTTAAAGGTGAAGGACAGCCTCTGACATGTGAACGGCATTCTAAAAGGCATCAACAGGAAAGACCACACTGTCATCAGATGCCAACTGTTGATAAGAAGGCTGTCCTGTGGACAAAACACAGTGATGACGAACAGGGTCACCACCATGCTGCTCGGCTGCATCAATAAGGAGACCCGGCAACCTGGACAGACCAAGCAATTGCAAGTCTGGAGACCAGGTCCTTGCCCTTGCCTAACCTTGGGCAAGCTCCTTCCCCTCTCCGAGCCTCATCTTTGAGTGGGTGGGTTAACTAGACAGCTTCTTAGGCTCCGTTGAGTCCTATGATGCTTTTGCAGCACGAGTTTGGTCAAATTCCTTGAGCTTCTGGGGCTAACTCCTACCTGCTCGAAAGGTAGTGGCACTTGGCAGCAAAGAACCTAGATATTGGAGTTAGACTGCATTAGTTAAAATCTGTTTTCTGCCACCTTTTAATTTTTTTTGCCATTTTGTTATGAAAAAAATTAAACACAGAAAAGCTGAAAGAATTGTTCAGTGAACACCCATACACACACCACCAAGATTCTATACAATCAACATTTTATGTATACTTACCACATAGCCAAAGCCCTGGCAGCACGGTGGTTGAGAGCTCGGCTGCTAACCAAAAGGTTGGCAGTCTGAATCCATCAGTTGCTCCTTGGAAACCTTATGGGGCAGTTCTACTGTGTCCTGTAGGGTCACTGTGAGTTGGAATAGACTCAACGGCAATGGGTTTTTTTGGTTTTCATCACGTATCTATCTATCCAACTCTTTATTTATTTTATGTATTTCAAAATAAGCTGTAGATATCCACGCCCTTCCCCTTCAACACTTCAGCGTCATTCTGCCACGTTTTAGTTGCGTGCTGTTCGGCAAGGCATTTAACCTCTATTTCCCTGTTTCCTCAGCTACGCAATGTGTCGGTACAACGACCTACCCCATAGCACTGTGGTGGCAACCAAAAGGGTCAGCACACATACAGTGCTTAGAGCCTCGTGCCGAGGAAGCACCAAGAAAGCGCTGGCTATTTCTATCTGAAGACAGAGAAGTTGTAAAATTCACCCCCCTGCTCCAAAGCAACTGTTTCCAGAGCAAGTCTTCCCAAAGAAAGAACCAGAATTGTACAGATTTCATTTTATAGACAGGATGCAAAATTAAGAAGAAAATTTACGAAAAGGCATAGAAGTCATGAAATCGTCACAATGTCTCTGAGTACAGTGATGACTAGCTGCTGGCATCACTGTCCCCACGGCCACACCAGTGCTCACCTTGCTCGGGGGAAGGGCGATTCGGAGCATCAGGCAGGCTGGCGTCAGAGCACTCACACCAACTACCCGAAGGGACAGATCCTAAGGGCTTTTACCGAAACAACTATGCAAAGAACGCTTAAGGCTAAGCCTCAAGGATCAAGTAATCTGTTAATATTTTTCTCTACATCTTTTATTTTTTAATGTTTCAACATGAACAGTTTTAAACTGAGAAAGTTTTGAAAAAACAGCCCATGGCCTAGGTTCCACTACTCGTTGAATCTATTTTATTTATTTATTTATTTTGGACTGATCTATTTCATAGAGACGTCATAACGATTCACCCCTAAATACTTCAGCATGTGTCTCTGAAAAATAAGGATGTCCCCACACACAATCAAAATACTATGGTCACATTTTTTTATTTTTTAGCTGATTTTTTTTTTTTTTTTTTTTTACTTCAGGTGAAGGTTTACAGAACAAATAGTTTCTCGTTAAACAGTCAGTACACATATTGTTTTATGACATTGGTTAACAACCCCACGACATGTCAACCCTCTCCCTGCTTGACCTTTTTTTTTTTTTTTTTGGTGAAAATATACATAGCCAAAGATACATCATTTCAAAAATTTCTACAGGCACAGTTCAGTGACATCAACTACATTCTTCCAGTTGTGCTGCTATTCTCACTTTAGATGAAGGTTTACAGAATAAAATACTTTCTCATTAAACAGTACACATGTTGCCCTATGACAATGATTAACAACCCCACTACATGTCAACACTGTCCTTACTCAACCTTGGTTTCCCTATCACCAGCTTTCCTGTCCCCTTCTGCCTTCTAGTCCTTGTCCCTGGACCGCTGTGCCTCATTAGTCCTGTTTTGTTTTATTGGGCTGTCCAATCCCTGGCTGAACGGTGAACCTCGGAAGTGACTTCACCACTGAGCTAAAAGTCTGTCAGGGGGCCATACTCTCGGGGTTTCTCTAGTCTCTTTCAGGCCAGTAAGTCTGGTCTTTTTTGTGTGTGTTAGAATCTTGTTCTACATCCTTCTCCAGCTCTGTCCAGAACCCTCTGCTCTGATCCTGGTCAGAGCAGTCAGTGGTGGTAGCCGGGTATGGTCACATTTTAAGGGCCACATATTAAGGATGTGACAATTCCTTAATATCATCTAATATCCAGATCAAATTCAAATTTTCCCAATTATCCCCAAATGTCTTTTAGAATAGAATTCAGTCAAGTTTCATGCACTAAATTTTGTTTTTATGTCTCTTTAGTATTTTTCAATCTATAACAGTCTCTACCCCCGACCCCCAGTTAATTCCATGACATTGAGCTGACTTTTTGGAGAGACCAGGCCAGTTTTCTTATAGAATGTCCAACATTCTGAATCTGTCTGGTTGTTTCCTTGTGTTATCTTTGATCTCTATAACCTGTATTTCCTATAAACTAGAACTAATCTGTTTTAATTTCTAGGGTTTGATATAACAGCATGTTTTTATTTTTTTAATATTTGGAGATTTTCTTCTTCCTCTTTATGAGGAAATTCAGGTAAGCTTTAAAAATGGCAAATATCTACCCGAAGTGATCTACAGATATAATGCAATCCCAATCCATATACCAACAGTGTTCTGTAACAAGATGGAAAAGCTAATCACCAACTTTATATGAAAAGGAAAGAGTCCCCGGATAAGCAAAGCTTTACTGGAGAAAGACAACAAAGTAGGAGACCTGTACTACCTGATCTCAGAACCTACTATTCACTTACAGTGATCAAAACCGCCTGATACTAGTACAACGACAGATACATAAACCAGTGGAATAGAATTGAGAACTCAGACGTAAACCCATCCACCTATGGTCAGCTGATCTTTGACAAAGACCAAAGTCCATTAAATGGGGAAAAGATAGTCTTTTTAACAAATCATGATGGCAAAACTGGATGTCCATCTATAAAAAAAAAAATGAAACAAGACCTATACCTCACACCATACAAAAAAAAAAACTAACTCGACTGCTCTGACCAGGATCACAACAGAGGGTTCTGGACAGAGCTGGAGAAGGATGTAGAGCATAATTCTAACTCACAAAAAAAAGACCAGATTTACTGGC
>NW_004444038.1:9584181-9610588 GCF_000243295.1 Trichechus manatus latirostris
GCTATGTGTATTTTCACCAAAAAAAAAAAAAAAGAGGTTGAGAAGTTAGAGGGTTGATATGTTGTGGGGTTGTTAACCAATGTTATAAAACAACATGTGTACTTCTGTTTCACGAGAAACTATTTGTTCTGTAAGCCTTCACCTGAAGTACAATAAAAAAAAAAAAACTAACTCAAAATGGATCAAATACCTAAATATAAAACCTAAAATGATAAAGGTCATGGAAGAAAAAACAGGGACAATGCTAGGGGCCCTCATACGGGGCATAAATACAATACAGACCATAACTAACATCACACAAACATCAGAAGATAAACTAGGTACCTGGGAGCTCCTAAAAATTAAACACTTAGCCCATCAAAAGGCTTCACCAAAAGAGTAAAAAGAGAACCTACATGCTGGGAAAACATTTTGGGCTATGACATATCCAACAAAGTCTAATCTCTAAAATCTATAAAATACCTCAACACCTCAACAACAAAAAGCAAATAATCCAATTAAATACTGAACAAAGGATATGAACGGACTCTTCACCAAAGAAGACATTCAGGTGGCGGACAGACACATGAGGAAATGCTCACGATCGTGAGCCATTAGAGAAATGCAGATCAAAACTACAGTGCGATACCATCTCACCCCAACATTACTGGTGCTAATAAAAAAACAAAAAGAAGAAAATAACAAATGTTGGCGAGATTTCGGGAGATTGGAACTCTGACGAATTGCTGGTGGGAATGTAAAATGGTACAACCAGTATGGAAAATGATATGGCACCTCCTTATAAAGCTAGAAATAGAAATACCATACAATCTAGCAATCCCACTCCTAGGAATATGTCCTAGAGAAATAAGAGCCATCACATGAATAGACATATGCACACTCATGTTCATTGCAGCATTATTCACAATAGCAAAACAGATGGAAACAACCTAAGCGCCCATCAACAGATGAATAACCCCGTTGCCGCTGAGTCGATTCCAACTCATAGTGACCCTATAGGACAGAATAGAACTGCCGCATAGGGTTTCCAAGGAGCAGCTTGTGGGTTTGAACTGTCAACCTTTTGGTTAGCAGCCAAATGCTTAACCACTGTGAACGGATAAACAAATTATGGTACATACACACAATGGAATATTATGCAACAACAAAGAACAATGATGAATCTGTGAAACATCTCACAACATGGATGAATCACAAAAGGACAAATATTGTATGAGACTACTATTATAAAAACTCAAGAAAAGGTTTATACACAGAAAAAAAAATCTTAATGGTTAGGAGGGAGGGGAGAGATGAGGAGGGGAAATCATGACTAGAGAGTAGACAAGTGTTGTCTTTGGTGAAGGGAAAGACAACACACAATACAGGGGAAATCAGCACAACTTAATCAAGGCAAAGTCATAGAGGCTTCCTAGACACAGCCAAACACCTTGAGGGACTGAGTTGTTAGAGCTAAGGACTGGGGACCATAGTCCTGGAGGATATTGAGGTCAATTGGCATAGCGCAGTTCATAAAGAAAGTGTTCTACATCCTACTTTGGTGAGTAGCGTCTAGAGTCTTAAAAGCTTGCGAGCGGCCACCTAAGATACATACATTGATCCCATCATCTTCGGAGCAAAGAAGAATGAAGAAAACCAAAGACACAAGGAAAATATTAATCCAAAGGACTGATGGCCCACATGAACCACAGCCTCCACCAGCCTGAGCCCAGAAGAACTAGATGGCGCCCAGTTATCACCACTGACTGCCCTGACAGGGATCTCAATAGAGGGTCCCGGACAGAGATGGAGAAAAATGTAGAACAAAATTCAAATTTACAAAAAAAAAAACAGACTTACTGGTCTGACACTGGTCTGAGACTATGGCCCTGGCACACCCTGCTAACTCAGAACTGAAGCCACTCACAAAGTCCACCTTTCAGCCAAGGATTAGACAGGTCTATAAAAAAACAATAACACACGTGAGGAACGTACTTCTTAGTTCAATCAGATATGAGATCAAATGGGCAACACCTGTCCAAAAGCAAAGTTGAGAAGGCAGGAAGGGACAGGAAAACTGGACGAATGGACATGGGGAACGTGGGGTGGAAAGGGAAAGGGGAGGGTGCTGACACATTGCAGGGATTGCAACCAATGTCACAAAACAATTTGTGTATAAATTTTTGAAGGAGAAACTAATTTGCACTGTAACCTTTCACCTAAAACACAATAAAATTACAATTTTTTTAAAAAAACTTAAACAAAAATGGCAAAGAGCAGGTCAATAGAAATATGGTTTATGGATTGATCTACCTGTTTACAGAAGCTAAAACTCAAATTACCCCTACAATTTTCTTTAGGTTATATTTTCCCCTATGGAAATAAGTGAGATCTCAGTTTTCCCACCAAAATCTTATTTCAATACAGCTGAGATGCATCCTGGCACTGCTTACTGGGTCAGCTGTCAGCTCTAGTTGTATGGACAACCAGAACGCTAAATAAACTTGTGCCTTTTATAGCCAAGAATTTAAAAAAAAAAAAAACAACCTGTTACATTTTCTACTTTTTATAAAAGATATTTTTTCTTTTGTTTGTAATTTCTTCTACCATGATGATTCAGCCTTTTTCATTATTTTTAACCTTTATACCCTTAAAACCCTTGAAAAGAAACAACAGTCGATACGAAATGAAAATCATGTGACTCTTTAAGTGACGTTGTTGCCGGTGTTTTTAGCTGCTGTCAAGTTGGCTTCGACTCACGGCGGCCCCACGAACCACTGAACACAACGCTGCCCAGTCCCGCCCCGAATCCCAGCGCTGTATCGGCAACTATTCTGTTGGGATCCGTCAGATTTTTATTGGCTAACTTTGGACATGTTATCAGGAGGGACCAGTCCCTGGAGAAGGACATCATGCTTGGTAAAGTACAGGGTTAGCCAAAAAGAGGAAGACCCTCAACGAGATGGATTGACACAGTGGCTGCAGCAACGGGCTCGAGCATAACAACGATTGTGAGCGTGAGGCAGGACTGTGCAGTATTTTGTTCTGTGGCGCATGGGGTCGCTATGAGTCTGAACTGACTGGACGGCACCTAACAACAACTTTCAGAAGTACTTTACCAGACCTTTCCTCTTAGTATGTCTTAGTCTGGAAGCTCCCATGAGACCTTCCACCATGGATGACCCTTCTGGTATTTGAAATACTGGCGGCATAGCTTCCAGCATTACAGCAACACGCACATCACCACAGTATGACCAACGGACAGATGGGTGGTGACTTTAAATGATAGGTCCAACAATTTCCTAAGTCTGAGGTCTTTTCTACTCTGCTTCCATCACTACTAAAAATAACTTATTTTTGAAATTCGATTGGATTTCATTTAAAATACCTTAATGTATCCTGTTTAAGAACTGGAAAAAGAAGTTCATCCATTCACAGGGAAATTTAGTAAAGTATTTGAATGTTATTTTGTACTTTATTGAAATTTGGAATTTGCCTTTCTTTAACACAGTAAAGTCTGCACAAGGCTAAAATATAAACACCAGATTCATTTTTAAAAGTACACTGTTCAGCCTGCGCGATATAAAAGCGTGGCTTCGAAAATAACGCTTTGAGTCAGATGTCAAAGCAAGGCTTAGTGAGGTGGAGACTGTTGACATGGAGACTGATTGACTCAAAAAGCTTCCTCTGGTTCAGTCAGCTTGGTGGGTAGAGTTTCAATCTGAGAAACTGCTAGGACGGAAAAAATCATGCAAGACAAAAGAAAATGGGGTGAAGTTTCTTTTCTGGGCTTTCTTGCCACCCTTTCAGTGCTTCCAGGCCAGAGGCCACCCCTGCTCCCAGGCCACACCCCTAAGAAAGCTCCAGACATATTTTGCTTCCTAAACAATGCCCGTGGCCCTGGATCACATGCCCTGCCCTCAGGAATCCAATCTACCGTCCTTGCTTCAGCTTGGAAAGACTGCGGAGGGGGTGGTTAATGATTGGTAACGGATGCCCTCTCTAAGAAGGTTTTAAAGTAGGATAATGGCTCAGCCCAAAAGGAAAAATTTGAACAGTGAAAATTTAATTATCAGTGACACGTGAGGGAGGAAGATAATGTGCAGAAGGAGGGCCTTTCTGTATTAAGGCAGCCACATGAAGGTAGCAAAGTGTTGTGGGGTGAACTGTGTCCCCCCAAAAAATATGTGTGGCAAATCCTAACCTCTGTGCCTGTAGTTATAATCCCACTGGGGAATGGTTTGTCTTTGTTGTATTAATGAGGCAGGATTAGTGAAGGGTGTATTTTAAGTCAATCTCTTTTGAGATATAAAAGAGATTAAACAAGCGAGCATGGGGTGAGATGAACAAGAGATGGGTATGATAGATGCCAAGACACGTGGAGAACTCTAAGGAACCAGGAAGCAGAAGCTGAACAGACAAGGACCTTCCTCCAGAGCCGACAGAAAGAGAATACCTTCCCCTAGAGCTGGTGCTCTGAATTTGGACTTCTAGCCTCCTAAACTGTGAGAAAATAAATTTCTGTTTGTTAAAGCCACCCACTTGTGGCACTTCTGTTATAACAGCAGCAATTAAGATGCCAAGTTAAAATGTCATGTACCCCATAAAGAATTCTACCTATACATAATCTGATAACAAAAAATATTGTTCTGTCCCTTTTGGGTCTCATTGTTTACATGCTAATACCAAGAAACATATGAGATGGCACTTTAAAATGAATTATTCCATTTCCTACAATCTTTAACAAAGACCCTTTTGCTCCATTTTCTTTGGCAAATCATTAATTTAGGAAGAATTTGAAAATGAAGTTACCCCATCTATGCTTTTCAAAAAGACAGAAAAGAAAAGAGCATGTGATAAGTGTTTCTTATTAACCTTTAAGTACAGGACTTTAAAAGTAATACCTTACCAAACCCAAATTATGTATCAAGAATTTCAGAGCTTTTGTGGTGTGACCATATAATGCAAGCTCTATCTTGTGGTTACCTGAAATGTATATTTTCTAATGACCTACAAGTTTGGGTTGAATTAAATATTGAAAACAAACTCTAGAAATATCTAAAAGGAAACATACCGGCAATATTGTATTGATTGTGCTAGACTGTTTAATAATTAATTCACTCAGCTCGGTTTTTGAGTGTCGTTCTGTTTATTCCTCAGCACCACAAACAATTGAGAAAGGGACTGCAGCTCAAAAGACTAAGTCTTCATCCGGTGTTTCAACTTCTAAGCAGAGTACTAGTGTGGAAAAAAATAAAGGGAATTCAAATTTTTGTCTCCATTTCATACTAACCAAGGCAAGAGCACTTGATCAAATGTCTTCTAAAACCAAAAAAAAGTACCAACATTTTTGCCCTCAGTAGGATGAAAATCCCCAGGAGTATTCTAGAGAGCGTCTAATAAATAATCCTTTCAAGGCTGATAAGAGCACTTAGTGAATACCTAAAAGGGTACTGGTGAATTTCTGGTTATGAGTTATTTCTTGTGGCATAGAAGAAAAAGAGCTCAGCTCTGAGGCCATCTCTGCAGTAATGCTGAGTCTCCACAGCTTGTTTACATGGCCCTCATGAGTGGTTAAAAAAAAAAACAAAAAAAAGACTGGTCTCGTTTCCGTACCTCCAATTGTCTGGAGAAGTGACGTGTGCCACATCGCCAGCCAGAACCTCACAATGAGCAGCTATTGGAATTTGAGATCAAACCCAATGAAAGAGAAACACATTACATATCCTTGATTTATAATTAATACTTAGCTCATGAAAAGAACTTCTGAAAGCAGTAAAGGTAGGTTCTGATACTTAGGGTCTTACTATTTCTTAAGAGGCTTGATCAAGTTACAAATTTAACAGCCAAGTTGGTGAAAATAAATCTTACTTAAAGGATTTTGCCAGCAATAAGAGCTCTGGGTTATTCATGTGTTATTTTTATTTTGCTTCATTTCCTTCAATGCACACAAAGAGATGGTGGACTTCCTCGTTCTATCACACAGGTAGAATAAGGATTAAGGTCTTCTTTTCCTTCTTAGGTTGTCAAGTCTCACAATAAACACTTAATGCCTTAAGACCCGCCCTAGCTCAGGTTGTGAGCATGAGTTGCATACCCAGCCTCACATTTCATGAGGACCCACATCAAACAGAATGTTCTGGAGCCTAGGTAGAGCTAGCAATGCTATCTGTGGGATTCCTCTCAGATGACTTAGATTAATCCAGCAATGTGAGTAAGGGTAACAAGGGTACCTGTACGTAAAGTGAAGGGTGATGTTGAGTGATCACCACTAGGACCTTACAAAAAACAGAAGGCCAGGTCTGAAAACGTCTACCTCCCTCTGGACAGGTTGTGGCTCATTCTTCACCATTGTAGAACCCCTCCCACCTGCTGCTGGAAACCTCCTGGCAGTCACTTCACCTCAATACCTCACATGCCCCTCTGTAAACCAGACAGTCAGACAGAACTTAACCCATGTTCTTATCCTGTCCCCACCTTGAGGCCATACCCATCCCTTTGTACCATCCCCCTCCCCAATATCATACTTATTATTAAGAAACATTTTTACAGAAGATTTAACGGGAGGAGAATTTGCATTTCTCATCGCATAGCAGACCTTTCACATAAATTAATTCCTCTTCGGCAGTTCTGTCCTAAGTTCCTCTCTCCTCCCAGCCATGTTCTTATCTCCTCTTTCTCATTACCTACAAAGTCTCTGTCCAAAACACCTGCCTCTCCACTGTTGCGAATAATTGACCTCTGTGCTGATCTTATGTGCTCCATTGAGCCAAAGTCACAAAGATACGTCATGACTATCTGTTGTGCTTCAAGTCTGTCCCTGGACCTCTCCGCCTCCACACCCCAACTCATCCCAAGATTATGGAAACATTTACGTAACTAACAAAAAAAACAAGCAACCAAAGAACAAAATTTCCAGGGTGGAATTTTATTGCTAAGAAAAGGTTTTGTCGTAATAGGGTCAGGTAAAAATTTCCAGACTCCAAAGGTGCCATGATCTTGCTTGTGCCCCTGAGTGAGTCCCGTAAGCTCGCTGGGCCTGTTTGCTCATCTATCACAGAAGAGGGTTGGGCTGGTAATCTCTAGGGTGCCTCTATTTCTTTTTTCTTTTTCTTTTAGAAAAGCAAAAAGCAAGTTTTATTCGGCATATATTCAAAGGGGCAAAAGTGGGAAAAGGACAGCTATGCTGCCAGAGCCATGTCTGCCCGAGTCCAAGGAAATATCACAGAATAGACAAGAATGGGAAAATGGACAAGCTTGCTGCTACAGCCATGTCTGCCCGAGTCCAAAGAATATTACAGAGTCATCAGTATATATTAACACTACAAATGGGCAAAGCCATTGAAAGCTTCGCCTTTTCAGATTGGATAGAAACTGTGATCCTACATTTTGAATTGCCTTTCTTAACAATCATTGGTACAGGTTTCAGTAAAGACATTCAGGAGGGTCTTCACTGGTCCAACAAATTTCTATTCACTAAATGCTAATAAAAAAAGGTAAGAGTAGAAAGTCTTTTGTGTTCTGTTTGATTGGCTTTATGTGAAAGTTTCCCTAAAAGATATTTTCCAAGATTATTTTAGCTATTGTCAAGGGTGCCTCTATTTCTAACATTCTGAAACCCGGCGCGGCCAGGACTGACAAGGGAGAAACCACCCACGGAGAGAGACACGCGGAGACCAAGGCTTCACAAACAGTCATAGAATTATCTGAGGACTCTCGTTAACAGAGTAAGTCCCGCATTCTCTACGTCATCTGGTAAAAGATATCCGGAAACAGGCTGAACCTGTATTATGTGCAGGGTTCAGTAAATAGACAGCTGAGAAGGTGGCTAAGGAGCATCCTCTATTCAGCCTCCTCGCAAAGCCTTGGCTTTCAAAATGGGGCATTTAAGATTTTTCTCATGCTAGATGACCCTCCCAAAGTTCACATACCTGCTGTCCGTTCTCTGTATATGGAGTTAATGTCCTTTCCCTTTCCTCTGACTCTGCCATCATTCCTACCTAAGTCACATGCTGGTAGTTGAACTTACTACATTTTTACAATGTTTCCTTTTTTGTTTTGGGATGGAAGTTGCAAGAGATAGTTGATTTAGGGCTTAGCAGTGAAGAAGATCCAGCATGTGGATCCTGTTCTGCTGTGCTAATGCTTCTAAGCAGATTGTCTCTGGTTAAAGCCCAAAACTTAAACCCTGTCAAACAAATCAAAAAGGTGTTTCTCCAAAAGCTTTAAAATTGAAAGACCAATTCAAGTTAGAATTCAAAAATAAGAGCAACAACGATTCCCAAAAGTGCCTTTGTAAAGCATTCAGAGGACCTCAGAGTGATCATCCTGATCTTATAAGCATGAAGAAGGAATGAGTTAAGCTTGAAGGAAGAGTCGTGTGTGGAGTTTTCCATTTTACAGTGATAAATTAGAAACCCAGCAAGGTAACATGATATACCCAAAAGCATCCTATAAATCAGAGACCTGGAGAAGACAGTGAGCTGGCTTACAAACTGAATCATCTCATCAACCCTGTGCTCTATCCACTGTGAAGCCCGGGACTTAGATATGCTGAAATACTTATGAACTTTCCAGAGGTTCAGTGTAAACCACCACACAGCGTTTTTGGCAATCCTGACTTTAACACTTGTAAAGCAGATAAGACCTTGAGAAATTTTAGAAGAGCAATGATTGGCATTTTGCCGTTCAAAACCTTAAATGACCTCCAATTGTGATACATCAGTCTTTGAAGTTTATTATCATGCAGCCCCCTGAATTGTGAAGTTTTACTGTCATACTGAAACCTTAAACCCTATAAGGTATGAAAGAAAAGTGTAGCTATTATGAAAGGGAAATCAGAAGAGAAAAATGAATATGAAAAATATTGCAAAATATCCTCCTTGACATTCATGTCTCGTTCATGAATGTATCTCATCAACACTCACACCACAAAGAAATTTCTACTGTAAGTAGAATTTCCAGAAAAAGTGGCTAACTTAAATTTTCTTACTTTATCTCATTCTTTATGAATAATGTATCACATACTATCCAAGATGCTTATCGTTTGACTTAGAAAATGAAAAAGTAAATTTAGTGAGGTAAAAAGGAAAGGGAAAACATCCAATTATTCAAGTACTCAAGATCTAAAATAACAACAAAATATTACAAGCACTTAAAAAAAATTGAACAAAATAAATTTCTTTTTTCTTTTATATATGTAAAATAAAGCATCATCATTTACATAGAATTTCATTTAATAAAACTGATTTGCTATGCATAAAATGTCCCCTTGTCCTTGGTCCTTATTGATAAAGTATAAATATAATTCCTGCCTGACACCAGGTACCAGGTGACCCCTTAGCTTATCTTCCAGCTGTCTGACCAGAATGAACAAGTAAAATTCCCCGTTAAGAAGAAATCAGACAACTTTTAAGATCCTGGCAGGTCAAAGAAGATCGCCTTCAGAAAGGAAAGATGTACACTTCTGTTAGGACAAGAGGGCAGCCCAGAGCCTCCATGAAAAAGGCTCTGTTTCCAGTTTGCAAAGCCCAGGCCTCGAGATGGGAAAGGAATGCTCAGCTCTATCTTAAATGTGAAGGTGGGCATGATACAGACGCCAGCTGTTTCTGCAGCTGTAACAGCCGCTAGCAGTTCTAAGCAACTGTCTTGGGTAGCTCAGTCACATGGGAAGGAGGAGAAAAGAGACTCGGGGAGTAGATGGGAAGACAAAAAGGAGAAAGTAAGAGCCAAATGACCGAGAGAGAAAAGAGGGATACAGGCTGGTGCCAGCATGCCGTGTCCTCTTCAGTGGCAACCCTGCTCTATCCAGGGTAAGAAAGGGGAGTTGCACAAAACCTGAGGCCCAGCACCTTTTGATAATGGATACAGAGAACTGGGACCCAAGTTCCTTTCTCGCTTCTGACAGCCACAGCATCCTATACGAGCTCTTCTGCCTAGAAACTATCCTTCCTAGCTCTCAATAGCCTCTCCTACCAGGAGCTGGACCCTGTTCCACAGGCTCGTCAGCCACCAACTGGATCCCTGCCCAGTGCTCACAAGATCCAAAGCTGCACCACCTGACCCCTGTTACTGCTCACCATCGTGAACTTCCAGCTTCTTGCCCACACACTGGACTGGATGTTCCAGGCCTCCCTATGTGCCTGAACCAATACAAACTCACTTCAGTTTTAGGACGCTGAGTTTTACACCCTTGCCACAGCCAAGCTCTGCAGCCAGAGCCATCTTTCTTATCCTTCCAACCTGCATCAGTGGTTGCTCTTATGGTGGCAAATAATGAAAAACCCATCCCCCACCAAAAAAGAAAAAGAAAAGAAAAGGGCGAAATAGTAATCAGGTTGTTGAATTCTCCGTCAGTCAAGAGATGATTTATCAGATAAATTCTTGGAAATAAATAATGAATACAAATGAGTTACATAATTAACCAACTGACCTTGACTCATTCTAAAACAGGAAGATGGTTCCTATAACTATTGCTTGGCATGAAAAGCAAGACTCTATAGGAAATACTATTCTAATCTACAACAGGCCAAGGTTTATGTCTTACTCTTCTTCGTATCCAAACCTGTGGAGTTATGTCTAATACATTGGAGATGGTCACACATGATAGAAATAGTCACACATGTGATAGGAATCATCACGCATGTGATAGGAATCATCACGCATGTGATAGGAATTGTCACACATGTGATAGAAATCATGACACATGTGATATGAATTGTCATACACGGAAGAGTTTTAAGCACTGGAAATATTTAGTAGGAGCTTGAGAGAAAACATGGCAGCTCACTTCAACTACTTGAGGGATGGTCAAAAAGAAGAATTAGAGCTGCTCTGGATGACTTCGGTTGATCAGTGGCTGGAAGTTTAAGGCCAATTTTCACTTTATACAAAGTTTTCAAACTGAAAAAATTAACTCAAAATAGATCAAAGAAATAAACGTAAGAGCTAAAACTGTAAAAGTTCTTAGAAGGAAACATAAGCGTATACCTTCATGACTTTACATTAGGCATTGGTTTCTTAAATGTGTCTCCAAAAGCACAAGCAACCAAATAAAAGAAAGAAATTGGGCTTCATCAAAACTAAAAACTTTGTGTCACAAATGATACCATTAAGACAGTGAAAAGATAGCCCATAGAATGGGAGAGAATATTGCAAATCATTTATCGGATAAGAAAATTGCATCCAGACATATCAAAAACACTTACAACTCAACAATTAAAAGACAGATAATCCAATTTTAAAAAGGACAATGGATTTGAATAGATATTTCTCCACCGAAGATATACAAATGGACAATAAGCACATGAAAAGATGCTCAACATCGATAGTCACTAGATAAATTCAGATCAAAACTATGATGAGATAGCACTTCACACCCACTAGGATTGCTATAATAAAAAAGGTAGACGATAACAGGTTTGGTGATGATGTGGAGAAATTGAAACACTCATGCATTACTGGTGGTAATGTAGAATGGTGCAGCCACTTGGAAAATAGTTTGGAAAAACCTCGAAAGGTTAAACCTACAGTTACCGTACGAACCAGGAATTCTACTCCTAGGTATATACCCAAGAGCAATGAAAGCATATGTCCACACAAAACTTTTATACAAATGTTCATAGAAATATTATTCATAATAGGCAAAAAGTAGAAACAATCCAACTGTCCATTGACTGATAAACCTATAAATAAAATTAGGTATATCCATATAATGGAATCTTATTTGGCAAAAACATGGATGAATCTTGAAACAATTCTGCTAAGTAAAAGAAGCCAGTCACAGAAGATTACATATTGTATACAGTTTATATGAAATGTCCAGAACATATAAATTGATAAAAACAGAAAGTAGGTTAGTGGTTGCCTAGTTCTGGGGAGGTGGGAGTGAAAATGGGGAATGACTACTAAGGGGTGTGAGGCTTCTTGTTAGGGTGATGAAAATCTTTAACCCTTTCAAGACCCAACTATTTTCTACTTTGAATTTTTTGTTGATACCATGTGTTTTCAGTAGCGGAATGCATGCTGAGTCATTGAGTGTGTTTAAATTTTTAGTTGGTTATACAGATTTTGAGAAATATTATGTGAAAATACATGATTTGTGGAAGCCCATCTGGCCCACCAGTCTCAGGTAGCAGGCTTTATCGTGGGGCAGGCATCTTCCATTTGGGTATATGGGGCACCTCTGGTTTTGCCTAGTACCCCAGCTATTTTGCTTCGAAGAACGTTTTTCATCTTTCACCATTGTACAAGTCCCCATTGGAGAGAAGCAAATACTGTCAGCAGGAAAAGTATACTCCCAAAGAACTTCAGAGGCCTAAAAAGTAGGTGGGATACTGTACGTCACAAGTCACAAAAGGGTTTAAACTTTGTAGAAATGGTTGTACAACTTTAAGTATACTAAAACCACTGAGCTGCACACTCAAATGGGTGAATTGTATGGTACGTGAATTATATCTCAACAAAAATGTTTTAAAGCATACAAAATATAAAAGTTTGTATTTGTGGAAGAAAAACACTATCATTTCATAGTGTAAAGTGCAGAAATAAAAGCTCAACAAAATCATCTTGCTGAAAGTTTTTGTCAGATTATGAGGAAGGTGATGCTTAGCTATTTATCAAAGGGTGCCTGCCTTAGAAATGTTGAGAAATGTGATATAGCCTTTGTCTTAGTCATCCAGTGCTGCCATAACAGAAATACCACAAGTGGATGGTTTTAACGAAGAGAAGTTTATTTCCTTACAGTAAAGTAGGCTAAAAGTCCAAATTCAGGCCGTCAGCTCCAGGGGAGGGCTTTTTCTCTCTATCGGCCTTCTTCTCTTTGGTATTCCCCTGGACTAGGAGCTTCTCGGCACAGGGACCCTGGTCCAAAGGACGCACTCTGCTCCCAGCACTGCTTTCTTGATGGTATGAGGTTCCCCTGTCTCACTCCTCACTTCTGTCTTTTATATCTCAAGAGATTGCCTCAGGATACAATCCAGTCTTGTAGATCCAGTCCTGCCTTACTAATACAACTGCCACCCATCCTCCCTCATTAACATCATAGAGGCAGGATTTACAACATATAGGAAAATCACACAGTACCAGGAATCATGGCCCAGCCAAACTGATATACACATTTTTTGGGGGACACAATTCAAACCATGACAGCCTTCCTGGTTACACTCACCTTATAAGATCAGGTATATACCAGTGGGAAGGGAGGATATAAGCGTCAATATTGCTCGTTATCTTTGGCTATATGTTGCTTAATTAAACTTTAATTATAACCTAAACACATTTTAAGGATTAGAGTTAACATTTTTCTTTTAGTTGCACATGTTATTTTTTATCCCCTCCCCCCAAAAAAAAAGTAATTTATAATTTTACTGAGCTCTTTGGACATGACTAAATTTAAATGTCCCCCTTAGGCTCTCTACTTGGGGTACAGAATGAGAATAATTTCCATAAAAACAAAAACTTACTGCCATCAAGTTGATTCCAACTCATAGTGACCCTATAGGACAAAGTAGAACTACCTTATGGGGTTTCCAAGGCTGTAAATCTTTATGGAAGAAGACTGCCACATCTTTCTCCAGCGAAGCAGCTGATGAGTTTTCACCGTCAACCCTTTGGTTAGGAGTGGAGCGCTTTAACCACTGTATCACCAGGGCTCCTGAGAATAGTTTGTGGAAAATATTACACGCTTCAATCCTGGCCCCAGGATTCTTTTGTGCAAGAGATTTGGCTCATGAAAAAATGCAACTTGAACTGCTTTTTCTTTTACACGGGTTAATTACAAGACATATTAAGCAAGTATTTGAGCCAATTAAGACTGAGGAAGATGAAAGGCTCCACACAGCCAGTTACTGGAGTGCCGGCGATATCCCTGCGGTCAGAACGATGAAGTCCAGTGCAGCCTGGCCCCCAGCGAGGCTGGTTTGCAACAGTGGACAGGCTGCAGCCCGCGCCCCGAGGGGAGAACAGAGAGGAGCGTTAGGACACGCGGGCACTCAGTCTGTGTTCCTTGCTTGTTATTCCACAGGCCACATACAGGCTTTGTCCTCCTGAGTTATTATGAACTGCATGATTGGGAACCACAAGACCAATAACCTCACGTCATCCTCTTATCATCATAGACAGAGTTTATATCCAGTCGCTTCTCTGAGTCAGGCAACTCGGCTACAAAATCGACTATTAACATAATTCTGATACGAAATCTACACCGAGACACAAATCTCCTTCATAACAACACAGGGGTCAGTGACAACCACTACATAGTAATTTGTTAGGAAGAGAGAGCTCCACAAACGTCAAGTTATTAAAACATAGAATAAAGTCATAGTAATTAAGACAATCTGATATTGGTGTAGTGATAGTGTATGTCGGAAGTGCCATTTCGAATCAATGAGGAATGATCTGGATCGTTCAATACACTGTCTTGGGATAATCAGCCAGTCGTTGGTGGCAGTGGGATAGGGTAGCCCCCAACCATGTCGTTTCTGGTTGCAGTTTGGGAAGATGGGAACAGCTGCAGGATGACTCTTGTCAATGCTCGAAAAGTCGATTTGAAGATTACTCTGCCAATGAAATCTCGGAGACCAGGCCATCTCACGACTCCTCATCAATTTCCCTGTACTTGCCAGAACCTACCACATCTTAGCTTCCCTTTGGACAAGCAAAGACCTCTAACAGTATAATGTAGATTAAATGAATTAGTATATGTAAAGCATTTAGAACCGTTGGCTAAAATTGTTGTTACACCCGTGGCTGAGCAAGAACCTATTACCCTAATAGCGTATCATTCATGTTTTTCCTTAATTTTCATTTTGGGGGCTTTATAATATAAGGCTTGATGCAAGTCTCTGTATACACCCGGATTTAAAATAGTAACAAATTGTTTTTTGGTATCATCTTTCCTTTGACCTGGCAGGATGAACTGCTTTTGTTGTTTCCTATCTTCTTGCTGTTTAATGATTTTCACCATCTTGGGGAAATGGACACTATTTTTACTAAGAGGAAGGGAAGACAAGAACTTAAAAAGACCTAAAAAAAGACCTGCTCTACTCAAGCAGAAGGATGAGGCTGATTGTCCTCCAGAGGACTCCACCACGTTGCTCCACCTACAGAGGAATGTTTCCAGGGACGCTCACTGAGCAAGCCAATTCAAGGATGCACAGTGCTTAACAATCTCACTTTCAAGCTCTTCAGGAAAAAAAATGATCTTTTTTCACTAGTATAAAGAAGAATATAGCCAATCTGAATCTTGCTTTTTATAAATATTGACTAAACGCAGCTGGATAATTTTTCCATCTTGAAATTTATGAGAAAAATGAAAAAAAAAACTTACACAGTCAGCTTGTAAAAATGGAAGGCTATGATAGTAGAATGGGGAATGCTCTATTCCATACTTGATTTCCATTTTCAGAGGGGCATGATTTACGGCTCTCCAGAGAACACTGGCTCAGACATATCAAAGATCACGAAGATTTTTGTTTCTCTCTGGTCTATACGTGGTCGCCGTGAGTCGGGACCAACTCTGTGGCAGCTAACAACAAGAGCAGCAACTTAGAATTGAAGGTAATCTCAACATCTTATTGACTAGAAGAATTTACACAGATTTATCACCTTTCTCTCTACATAAGACCAAGTTCCATTCTTAGATACCATTATTATGCCCTTTACATATGTCGGATAAATATTTTCTAATTGATTTCATTAGACACTTCTCACAATAACTCTGAATTATATAGATATTCTTATATCCATTATATCAATAGTCTTATATATGATGTGGAAAAACTCAAAATTTTAAGTGATTTTGCCAAAGTCAATTTAGCAAACTAGTAGACGATGTAAAGCGTTTGAAACTCTAACTCCAAACCTTCATTTCTTAAACTGCTGCGATCTGACGAGTCTCTTCATGACCCTGAGACATGCAGATATCATCTCACGTCTTGTATAACTGTATACTCTCAGTTACTGTCGCAACAGAGATGTGGGCGGGAGTAGAGAGCGAACCAAATGGTGTGTGACCCTTGTCTTACCAATAAACTTCTCTAAGCCTCACTTTTCTCAAATACAAAATGGAGAGAACCGACCTAATCCTGTCTTGCAGGGTTGTTTGGGATTATGCATATGAGAGACTTAATAAATGTAACCGAGAAACCAAACCTGTTGCCGTCCAGTCAATTCCGACTCATAGTGACCCTATAGGACAGGGTAGAACTGCCCCATAGAGTTTCCAAGGAGCGCCTGGTAGATTTAAACGGCCGATCTTTTGGTTAGCAGCTGTAGCACTTAATCACTAGGGTTTCTAAAATAAATGTAAAGCATTGTGTAAATATAAGGTATGCTTATTGCTTTCAAGGTTTAATCTTGAAAATATATGGTAATACTTACATATTGTTTCACTCCAGGAAAATTAAATACGTTTATTTGAAATACTTTCCTAAAATCATATAAAGGTTTTCTACACCATTTATTTACCAATTATTCTCAAAAAGACCCAAGAATATTAATATCTGGGGAAATAACTCATTTGTTTCCATGCGAAGTGCTATAAAAGGATATGGTTGTTAATTTATTTAGAGCACAGTGGTATGCTTTAATCTGTGGGTGCTGAAATTATACAGAGTTATACTTCATGCTTCTACCAATATCAGCTTTTATCTCAGTTCTTGAAGTACAATTGAGTTTGCTGGGAGAGTCTGCTGTTCAGTAGTGATCAATCAATATTTGTTATACAAAGGACTCCGACCCAGCTACTGGGCAAGGAGGTATCTGTTTCCTAGGTTCTTCCCTGAAGAACTTCATTTTGTTGTTTTGGAATTTCCTCGAAGGAAAAGACATTCACTGAGAAGGCTCCGAGGTCCCTGGGTGGTGCAAACAGTTGTCTACTGACTTAAAGGTTGCCATTTCTAACCCAGTCGGCAACGTAAAGATCGCAGCCAAGAGAACCTTACGGAGAAGTTCTTCTCTGTAGCCCATGATGTCATCATGAGTCAGAATTGACTCAACAGCAATGGGTTGGGTTTGGTTTTGGAAGAAGCCTCTGACCATATTTCTGCCATAGTCCCTCTCCCCTACCCTCATCCTCGTTTCAATATGAGAAGGACCTTTCAGAGGCCAATGAGTATTGTCTCCAATACTTTTGTTTGTTTGTTTTTTAGAGTAAGATCCTCACTATTAAGAGAGGATATGAAATTATCTCCCAGTTCTCTCCAAACACAAACATTTTATGGCAAGGTCAGGAATAGCAAGTATGTTTCCACTTACAGGCCATATTGCACTGATTGGCAGGGCAGCTGTGCAGACTGGAGGCCTTTCCTGAGCACAGCTGAAAAGAGTGCTGAGATTTTTTTTTAAGACGGCATTTATTGAATACCTGGTATGTGCCAGGCATTATGACAAGCACTTTCTATATATTGTTTCCTTGAATCATCTCCAAAATCCTACAAGCCTTATTGGTAATATAATTCTCTTCTTTTTACAGATAAGAAATTAGAGCTGTGACTGAAGGTAATGTCTACCTTGAGCATTTTAATAGCGATAGGTGTGCTTACAGTCTCTGCCAATGACTCCCACTTCCTTCTACCTCATACCCAACAGCATCTTAGCTGTACTCCCCTGCCTCCAAATATCTGTCTTGTGACTTAGACCCCAGGTCCTCACACGCAGCCAACTATCCTCTCAAAGTAGTAACTGTTGTTGTTGTTAGGTGCTGTTGAGTCGGTTCCAACTCATAGTGACCCTGCGTACAACAGAACAAAACACTGTCCAGTCCTGTGCCATCCTCACAGTTACTGTTATGCTTGAGCCCATTGTTGCAGCCACTGTGTCAATCCATCTTGTTGAAGGTCTTCCTCTTTTTAACTGACCCTGTAATACAAGCATGATGTCCTTCTTCCAGGGACTGATCCCCTCTGATAACATGTCCTAAATTTGTGAGATGTAGTCTCGCCATCCTTGCTTCTAAGGAGCATTCTAGTTGTACTTCTTCCAAGACAGATTTGTTCGTTCTTTTGGCAGTCCATGGTATATTCAATACTCTTCACCAACACCACAATTCAAAGGCGTCAATTCTTCTTCAGTCTTCCTTATTCATTGTCCAGCTTTTGCATGCATATGATGAAATTGAAAATACCATGGCTTGGGTCAGGCGCACCTTAGTCTTCAAGGTGACATCTTTGCTTTTCGACACTTTAAAGAGGTCTTTTGCAGCAGATTTGCCCAATGTAACGCGTCTTTTGATTTCCTGACTGCTGCTTCCATAGCTGTTGATTGTGGATCCAAGTCAAATGAAATCCTTGACAACTTCAATCTTTTCTCCGTTTATCATGATGTTGCTTATTGGTCCAGTCGTGAGAATTTTTGTTTTCCTTATGTTGAGGTGTAATCCATACTGAAGGCTGTGGTCTTTGATCTTCACCAGTAAGTGCTTTAAGTCCTCTTCACTTTCAGCAAGCAAGGTTGTGTCATCTGCACATCACAGGTTGTTAGTCTTTCTCCGCTCCTGATGCCCCTTTCTTTTTCATATAGTCCAGCTTCTCAGATTATTCGTTCAGCATAGAGCTTAAATAGGTATGGTGAAATGATGCAACCCTGACGCACCCTTTCCTGACTTTAAACCATGCAGTATCCCCTTGCTCTGTCCGAATGACTGCCTCTTGATCTATGTACAGGTTCCACATGAGCACAATTAAGTGTTCTGGAATTCCCATTCTTCGCAATGTTATCCATAATTTGTTATGATCCACATAATCGAATGCATTCGCATAGTCAATAAAACATCTTTCTGGTATTCTCCGCTTTCAGCCAGGATCCATCTGACATCAGCAATGATATCCCTGGTTCCACATCCTCTTCTGAATCCAGACTGAGTTTCTGGCAATTCCTTGTCGACATACTGCTGCAGCTGCTTTTGAATGATCTTTAGCAAAATTTTACTTGTGTGTCATATTAATGATATTGTTTGATAATTTCCACATTGGATCCCCTTTTTTGGGAAGAGGCATAAATATGGATCTCTTCCAGTCAGCTGGCCAGGTAGCTGTCTTCCACATTTCTTGGCATAGTTGAGTGAGCACTTCCAGCGCTGCATTTGTTTGTTGAAACATCTAAACAGATATTCCATTAATTCCTGGAGCCATGTTTTTTGCCAATGCCTTCAGTTCAGCTTGGACCTCTTCCTTTGGTACCATCAGTTCCTGATCATATGCTACCTCCTGAAATGGTTGAACATCGACCAATTCTTTTGGTATAATGACTCTGTGTATTCCTTCCATCTTCTTTTGATGCTTCTGTGTCGTTTAATATTTTCCCCATAGACTCCTTCCCACTATCACAACTCGAGGCTTGAATTTTTCTCCAGTTCTTTCAGCTTGAGAAACGCCAAGCGTGTTCTTCCCTTTTGGTTTTCTATCTCCAGCTCTTTGCAGAGGTCATTATAATACTTTACTTTGTCTTCTCGAGCTGCCCTTTGAAATCTTCTGTTCAGTTCTTTTACGTCATCATTTCTTCCTTTTGCTTTAGCTACTCAACCTTCAGGAGCAAGTTTCGGAGTCTGTTCTGACATCCATTTGGTCTTTTCTTTCTTTTCTATCTTTTTAATGACCCTTTATCAGGGAATTTTTTTTTTTTTAATAGAATACTGCTGTGCTGGGGGGAAGGGCCATGAGGAAGGCTGTGAGTTTCTAAGGGAGTATGTCTACAGTGAATTAGAGGCATCTGCACATTTTGGGGGAGTCCCTGAGGAGCACAAACAACTAAATGAAAGATTGGTGGTTTGAACCTACCCAGAGGCACCTTGGAAGAAAGGCCTGGCAATCTGCTTCCTATGCAGCACATTTCTACTCTGCACACACAGGGTCACCATGAGTTGGAATCGACTCGATGGCAACTGGTTTTGGTTTTTGGTACATTCTGGGTCACAGGGAGACCAACTGTCCGCATTTGCTCCAAACTGGGGGTTTCCCGGGGCATGAACTTTCTGTGCTAAAACCAGCAAAGTCCCAGGGAAACCATGACAATTGGTCGTCCTAGGACCGAAAGGTTCCAAGCCTCATGCCCCTCCAGTCACACCACAGTGGCCTGGATTACTGTACAAACGCAAGATGACTTGTGAGGAATGTTTCTTGTTGGGTGCCATGGAGTCAATTTGGACTGATGGCAACCCCATGTGACAGAGTAGAGCTGCCCCATAGGGTTTCTAGGCTGTAATCTTTACAGGAGCAGATCTCCAGGTCTTTCTCCGGCGGAGCCACTGGGTGGGCTCAGACTGCAACCTTTTGGTTAACAGCCAGTGGCTTAACCATTGCACCACAAGGGCTCCTTGAGAGGAACGTTATCAACTACAATCTTCTCTTCTGTCTGTCCCAGTGGACCATCCTTCCAGTCAGGGGCGAGGGGTGTGCGACGGGATCGCAAACTTTCAGTTTCTACTTGTCTGGCCAAAGTTCACAGCACCAGCCTAAAAGGGTGAAGCCTCAAATCCCACTGTAGTTATGGGGGTATTTATAGCTGCACTGCTTCTTGGAATGCGCATTAGCTGGGCTCAAACCCTGACAAATCTTCATGATTGACTTCTTTTGCCTGCATGACCACAGCTTCCCAGGCTTCCTCGTGGAGGTTTAATTTCGAACGTTAAATAATTTACAGCATCGACGAGCAATCTGAGGAGTTACGTTTACAGATGCCAGTGTGCCTAGTGCTTTAGCTGGCTTCTTTTTTTTTTTTTTCAATTTTGGTTTGAAAGAACAAAGTTAAAACGGATAAGCTTTCAGGCTTCTCCCCTCAATAAATGGTTTTTCTTCAAGCAGCTGGAAGAAAATTACTTGGGGTCAGTTGCAGGAAATTAAAAAGAATTGCCAAGTGTCTGGGTTAAAATGTAGCCCCTCTGACATTCTTCAAGAAGCACCAGGAAAGACTGAAGCTGTATTTAATGGCCTTCATCTCGTCAGCTGCTTCCCTGGAACGAGACACTACACAGACCCAGACCGTGGGGTCCCGTGTGATCATGGTGAGACACAACGGAATAATGAACAAAATATGCATCAGAGTTGATTCCTTCACTTTACCGTCTAAAAAGAGTAACATCCAATTTTGGATCCACTTCCCACCACCCCTCACTTTTTTCTCAACTATAAAAAAGATAGTGGGAAAAAACAGCTGATAGAGGTTAAGAAAAAGTGCTACGAAAAAGTACCCTCCCTCCTCACCGCCCCCCCAAAAACAAAAAAAAAAAACACTTAGATTTTACTACTCAGTATCATCCCTGAATCAACAGTGTTGCCATCACAGGGAACTTTCTAGAAACGCACACTCTCAGGCCCCACCCCAGGGGGGCAGAATCAGAATCTGCATTTTAAGAAGATATCCAGGTGATTCTGTGCTCCTTAAAGTTTGAGACACGCTGATTTAGAAGATTCAAATTGCAACACTCGCTTTCCCAGTAGCAAATGAAAAGTTCCTTTCCTCCTGCTGTTGGTGGAGTAAAACCTTGGTAATTATTGCTTAAGGAGCCCTGGTGGTGCAGTGGCTAAGCACTCAGCTGCTAAGAGAAACGTCAGCGGTTCAAACCCACCAGCTGCTCCGTGGGAGAAAGATGCGGCAGTCTGCTTCTGTGAAGATTCACAGCCTTGGAAGCCCTGTGGGGCAGTTCTAATCTGTCCTATAGGGTCTCTTGTGAATCGGAATCTACTCGGCGGCAACGGGTTTGGGAATTATTGCTTAAAATGCTTAATTGGTTAAAAAAGGCTCCTTGCTTCATCCCACATTTGGTACTGTCCCAAAATTCTCTCTCATAACAAGGATAACCCCTGGTGTCCTAAGGGGGGCAGTCGTGGCTCAGTGGCGGAATTACTGCCTTCCATCAGGCAGAGGTGTCACTAAGGTTAATGTCACCCAGCACGGTAACTCATGGTGTCACCCCCCATGCTAATTACTACAGTATTGTAGATAAAATACCAGAAAATTTGGCAAAATCAGCAACTATGTAAACACTGGCACGAATGAAAACAACGGCATGTGTTTATAGAACGTGCAGACGAAACCACGTGATTCAAAGCACGCTTGTAATTGGGTAATAATAACAGCTCTGACTGGAGGGCATCACAAGATTCAGAAAGTAAATTAGCATAAAGTTTTAGGCTTGTAGGTGTATCGACCCTTGTACGCTGCGCTTACAAAAAGATTTTTTGTTGTTATAATTAACTGCAGGGATAGTCTCATAAAAAATAATAAATTTCTGCTGAAACACTGCACACGAATTGTATGGACAGTTATTTTGGTGTCACCCCCTCTGACAGTGTCACCTGGAGCAGTCTGCACCCCCCGCACCCCTGTAGTGATGCCCCAGCCAACGCACCTCACGAACAGCCCCATCTGTCAGTGCGGGCTTGCGTGTTGCTATGATGTTGAACAGGTTTCAGCAGAACTTCCAGGCTAAGATGGACTAGGAAGAAAGGCCTGGTAACCTACTTTTGAAAAATCAGCCAGTGAAAACCCTATGGATCACAGTGGTCCAATCCCCATCATTTATGGCATCGCCATGAGTTGGGGCCAACTCAATGGCCGCTAACAACAGCATCTTAAGAGGAATGATTAGTATGTACCTTTACACACACACTGGCATTCACAGCTCTCACACTGTGAATGGCATGGCGTACTGTTTGAACTTGGACAAGTTCTTTACCCTGTGCATCCTAGCACTGGAGAAACTTCATGGACTTGAATTAATAAAAGACTCGAATACCTTGGCTTGAGTTGTTCATGTCCCGCATTACTTTGGGTAGAAGCTTTCTCTAGATCAGTTGCCTGTGTAAAGGCAAGTGCTCTGCAGTCCATCATTTCTCCTGGAAAGGCTTCATTGAGGGTGGTTTTGCTGCAGTAATTACTTCCCAGGTGGTTTCTGCTCCACATGCTTGTGATTTTCTTCTGGCATCTGCTGCTGTGTTAACAGGAGGAAATATTTCACATGCCTTCTTCCCAGGTTTTATGTTTCTTGCCTGATGTTTATACTTTACCAGCTGTTTTGGTTCAGATGAAGCAAGTATCAAAGTGAATAAAAAAAAAAAATGTGATTCTTTGTCCCTAAAATTAAAATATATCTTACATATCTTATATTTCACCTTTACAAAATCAGGTTTTCTCTTATGTTCACCACTAAATATTCCAATGCCTCTTTAGTAGCATATGTAACCCAGCTATCATCTGCAGTTTCCTTTTCTCTTAAAAGAGCTAGGAAAACTTAGCTCAAACCCCAATTCTACATTTTCTCCCCCCAGAATCAGTAGATCTTTATTTAACATCTCAGTCAAGCAAGGCAATTTGTGTTATGTAAATTGACAAGTGTGTGTGTGTGTGTGTGTGTGTGTGTGTGCATTTTTAACATAATTGTAGTGATGGACGTATTGGCAAGTTGGCAACTCACAGCTTGGGATCTGCTCCCACCTTCCCCCTTACTCAGCTTCAGAAGCATGGCTTCTTTATATATGATCTTATATATGCATCTGTGGTGGATATCCTTGTTGCCTACCCAGTAATAACCCGTTTTTGCTTTTCAACAAAAACCCAATTTTGTTCAGGCATCAGGCCAGTGGGAATACATTTAGAGAAGATAGCTCCAAGGATGAATCATGTTTGTATAAGGCAATCTTTTTTTTTTTTTTTCTTCAAGCAAAAGAAGGAATTTATTTACACTTGGATCTGAAATGTCCAAAGGACAATACAGCTTCAGTCATGGCTGGATCCAGGTGCTTAGATGCTGTTGTACGAAACTCTCCCTGAACCCTTTGGCTCTGCCTTACTCTGTGTTAGCTTCACTCTCAGGCAGGTTTTTTTTTTTCCTTTGTTTTTAAAGTTGTCAACCAGTAGCTGCAGGCTTAGTCACCCAAGCTGAAAGAAGATGCCTCTTTCCCAAGAGCTCCAGCAAAAATCCCAAGGAAGCCTCTCATTGGGCCAGCCTGGGTCACATGTGTATCCTGAACCAATCACTATGACTGGAGGAATCAGAGTTCTAATTGGCCAGGCCAGGTTATCTAAGCCAATCGTGAGATCTCTCTCAGCTTCTCTTGGGCTTGGGTGGCTGGATCACACCAGTTTGTCTCTCCAAATCTACTCTTTGTATTTTCCCATCTTGTTCTCTATGAAAACACGTTAGCCGGTTCCCTGACCCTCTGGCTTCCTGTGGGATTTTAGTCAATGAAGCCACCAGAAGGTGATCAGGAGCCAGGAGGAGAGCGAGTTTAGGGTTTTTGTTCCCCTGCCGCCTTCCCTGCCAGGTCACCATGAGTTAGCTGCATCGACCACCACAGGCCACAGCTCCTATCAGGTGGCCTGTCCAGCTCACTCTCTGACTTCCAGTGCTCATTCCCTCTACTGACTTTTTCACACTAGATGACCCTAACAGTTTCCTGCTAGCCTCAGGGTTATACATGACCCCTTGTTATTTTCCTAAAACCCTGTCGCCACCTTAATCGGTCCCTTTACTATTTTCTCTTCAAATTGCTCAGTTTGACTATGACATATGTTTCCTGCCTGGTAGCTCAGTTCTGACCAATGAGAAAAAAAGGGAAGTCTGGAGGCTACTGAGGAAGACGTTCTTTTAAAATAACAGGAAGAGTGATGTGGGAGGAAGACCCCTTTGCCATCTACCTCTCTTCTTGCCGTGAACATGGTCATTTGAGAATATGATTCTGAGAACTTCAGCAGTCGTCTTGCAACTGCTTGAGGATCGTAGAGCAGAAAAATATAAATGCTCATATCCTTGGTAACACAGCTAAGCCACTGCACCGAAGCTGGAACTGCCCACCACCAGATTACTGGTCACCCGAGATAATTAAATGTTTTTACTGCTTCAGTCCTGTTAGAAGGGTATTCAGTTATCTACAGCTGAATCTATCCGAAGGGATACGCAGGCTGAGGGTCCACACAGCAGCGGGTCTGTATTCCCAGCGTTGGGCTCCAGCATAGCCTCCCAAGTGATGCTTCAGGGGCCATCTGGGTCTAATGTGGACACAGGATTAGTGTCTATGTACCTTCCTAAGCTTGCCACACCTTAGTGGTTGTGGTCTGGGCTTCTCAGTGGTGTTTGAAATGGCTGTCACAGGGCAATGCCACTACATTCAAACCTATCCCCACGATTTCTGAGGGCTCACACTCAGAGTCCCTTCTGCTTCTGACTTTCTGTGTTTGCTATTTGTTTTTCACACGCCATCAACCTGGAACCAACACTCAGCTGTTTCTCCGGTGTCTTTTTTTTTTTTTTTTCCTCTCTTTTTAATGTATTTGGGGTTTACATGGAATAGTTATCTCTTAGAATAGCCTGTTGTTCTCCCTCCTTGTCCATTTTAGGAATAAATTTAATTCCTTTCCTCACGCAGAGCAGTTTAACAATCACCTTCAGTTGCTTGGGCGTGCTTTTGATCTCGCTCAACCTCAAGCAGTTTATCAAAGAATTTCTGCTGAAAAATATTCTTCTGAAGAATTTTAGTGAATCAAATTTTTTCCATTGTGTTATATATTATCAGAATAGTCTAGCCATGAAATTTTTATTATACACTTTGATCAGTTCATATATGACTCATATTTTTCAAGTGTGTATTTCTAGATAAACATGCTTATAGGGAAGACAGAAGCTTAAACTACAAGAACGGTGCACCACGGGGTTCTGTTCCTTCTAACACCCGTGCCCGGCACACGTCCACCATCATCTCCTTGGCTCCTCGTCTCCATCCTACAACTACTACTGCTACGAATGGCTTCTTCCTTTCCAGCTTCCTCTTTCATGATTTCTGTCTGCTGGAGATACAACTGGAATACTGAGAGCTTTAGACCTATTAAATGGAATGACGTGTAGGAAAGTGCTTTGGAAACTGTGAAGATCTATACAAATTCTCATCGTTATTTTCAGAGACCTCACAGAAGTATGTTTTCCCAAGTCACCTTGATCATCATCCTAATTCAGCTTTGGAATCAAGAATATTGAGGCTTGGAGAGGCCATAAAGATCATCTTATCCAGCCCTTCTAGATTGGGACAACTTCTACAGTATTCCTGCACAGTTCTCTACCCTATGCCTGAACATTTCTGGTGGAAAAAGAATCAAGGCCTTTCAGTCAACCTATTCCATTTTGGTCTGCTTTGCCGACCGGAATGTGCTTTCTTATAATGAGTCAAAATTTTATCCCTATAGAGCTTTGCCAGTGCTCCTCAAGCAAAACTTATTTAATCTCTTTTTGCCCAGTCGAGTGGCAATAGTGAGATAAACTAATACTATCTTTTTTTTCCTAACCCCTGTTGATTTTCTTAAAATTAGTTCAACATAGTTCTAGACTTGAACATGACAAAATTCCAGGGATAAACATCATCAGAGTTGCTGAATCTTGATGATTTTACATATGCCACTGTCTTGGTCATCTAGTGCTGCTATAATAAAAATACCACAAGTG
>NW_004444038.1:9610723-9641122 GCF_000243295.1 Trichechus manatus latirostris
CTCTCTTTTATATCTCAAAAGAGATTGGCTTAAAACACAATCTAATCTTGTAGATTGAGAACTGTCTCATTAACATAACTGCCACTAATCCCATCTCATTAACATCATAGACAAAGTATTTACAACCAATAGGAAAATCACATCAGATGACAAAATGGTGGACAATCAAACAATACTGGGAATCATGGCCTCACCAAGCTGACATATATTTTTGGGGGATGTGATTCAATCCATGACAGCCACCCTGTGCATAATTTGATTGAGGCTATTTGGTCTCTACAGTGGGAGTGCTGCAGGAGAGAAAATCATTCCAATGTCTGATTTAGGTCTAGGAGTCCATTCATATCTGAGAGATCAATGTAAGCCAAGGTTTCTCAAGCTCAGCCCTACTGACATTTTGGACCAGCTATGCTTTTTTTTTTTTTTGTGGGGGACTGTCCTGTGCATCGTAGGATGTTTAGCATCATCCCTGGCCTCTCCCTACTCAATGCTGGTAGCAAACCACCTTCGCCCACCCAGTTGGAACAATCAAAATTGTCTCCTGATATTGCCAAATGCCCCCTAGGGGATAAAATCACCCCCTCCCACGACCCAGGTTGAGAACCACTGTTGTATACTATATAATATATGAGTTCTGTTTACTGCCTTTAGTGATTTCTTAAGACTATGCCTTAACCTGTCTTCTTAGAGGACAGCTAGATATTGTTATATTGAGACCAGGAAAGTTTTCTGAGTCCTTCAAGGAAATTGACCAAAGAAAAATGCTTATTTTCCTTCTTTCATTCCAGTTAGGATTGCCCATTATTTTTCATAAGAATTTAGTTAATATTAGTTTAGATATTAGTGCTTTGGTTTAGCTGTTTTTTATGATTTCCTCAGCCAATATGGGAGTAACTTCAAACAGGAACTACACTGTATACTGTTCCATTTTGAAGCTTAAGGATATAGAACACACAAAATCAGGTTTGACTAATATCATAATGAAAATGAAAATGTGATTTTCAGTTCCTTAAGAAACCGTTAGAACAATTTATCATATCCAGTCAGGTAGTCAATATAAACAACATCTACCAGAGAAAATAATGCACTAGCCTGTTTAATACAAATTTAATTGATTTATTTTTATTATTAAAAAACTAATAGATAATTTGTCAAAATTAAATATTTATAGCTTCCAATTTAAAAATTTGATCCCTACTTTCTGAACTCTAAAATTAAGCAAACAGGTAGACCGAATGTTGTCTTAGGTTATACCAGAAAAACAGCCAAGAGCTAGCTAGTACAATATGTACTGTTTTATATTTTTCATTTTTTCCTAATTTTATTACTGTTTTTAATTTAAAACTTAATTTGTACTGATATAGCTTTTCTTTTCAGTTTACTCCAAAATATTGCAAATTTAATTTATAAATTAAGAAGAGAGATTAATTATGATATCTTAAAGCTGCAGCATTTCCACATTAAAGGAGAGTTAGTAAAATAATATTTCTCCAGTACATTCCGTGTGCTTGACATTTCTTGCAGCAGCCTTATTTTTACGTACTTTTCCATTTTACAGATGAGGAAGCTGAGGCTTAAAGAAGTTAAATAATTTTTCCCAAAACTCACAGACATCATCTACCACAAAACCCAATGACAAGATATTTCCACGTACAACAAATGTGAGCAGGTTGGAATAAATCAACAACAACTAGAAAACCATATGGTATCAGCATCCGTGTTTGAAACAACAGAGGGAAGACAATGGGGCATCTGTTGGCCATGAGAACAAGAGAAGCCTAAATTGGCCAGTGGATGCTCACTGAGAGACACAGCAGGGCCAATAGAACAGGAGCCCAAACTGGGACAGGGTTCTACAGATCTCAATTGTCAGGTAACTGCAATGAGACATAGTAAAATCTGAAGAAGCATGTCTGAACCCTGGGAACTGTAGAAAAGAGCCCTGCCAGAGTGGAGTTCTGCTCTGGGGGAGGAGAAAAAAAAAAAACCCGCCCAGAGTAGAATCCAGATTGAATGGGATAAGAACATTAAAGGTCGTCCTCTTTTTTCCTGACCCTCTACTTTACCAAGCATAATGTCCTTCACCAGGGATTGGTCCCTCCTGATAACATGTTCAAAGTAAGCAAGACAAAGTCTCGCCAACCTTGCTTCTAAGAAGAATTCTGGCTGTACTTCTTCCAAGACAGATCTGTTCATTCTTCTGGCAGTCCATGGTATAGTCAATATTCTTCACCAACACCATAATTCAAATGTGGCAATTCTTCTTTGGTCTTTCTTTTTCATTGTCCAGCTTTCACATGCATATGAGGCAACTGAAAAGACCATCGCTTGGATCAGAGCATCTTAGTCTTCAGAGTGACATCTCTGCTTTTTAAGATTTTGAAGAGGTCTTTTGCAGCAGATTTGCCCATTGCAATACACCGTTTAATTTCTCAACTGCTGCTTCCTTGGCCATTGATTGTGGATCCAAGTAAAATGAAACCCTTGACAACTTCAATCTTTTCTCCGTTTATCATGATGTAGTTTATTGGTCCAATTGTGAGGATTTTTGTTTTCTTTATGTTAAGATGTAATCCATACTGAAGGCTGTGGTCTCTGATCTTCATCAGTAAGTGCCTCTAGTCCTCTTCACTTTCAGCAAGCAAGGTTGTGTCGTCTGCACATCACAGGTTGTTAATGAGGTTTCCTCCAATTCTGATGCTTCATTCTTCGATGGGTATGTATTTCCTGTAATTTTATATATGTTTAAAAGTTTGTACAATAAATATTTTTAGAAGCTTTATTATTAACATTGGAATATGATTTTTTAAAAAGGGATGATAAACATTCCCAGAAGTTGCAGCTATTAATAAATCAAAAGAAAAAAAAAAAGGACATTTGGTATATCACCTTTCCCTAGTTCTTTCTGAGGCAGTTTAGCCCCAAGTGACAGTTTCATCATTAGGTTCTAAACATACTGAGTAATTCTAAACAAGTCAGAGCCCAGTACTTTTTATTTAAACCAAGTCTATCACAGATATCTAATGGAGTATTTATTGATTTTGTCTTATTAATAGGGAAAAACTCAATAGTCCATATTTACAACAAAGACACTTGTAAACATCTATTTCCACTTTTGTTGTTTTCCAAGTCATTCTACTTTATGCAAACAAAAAAAAAAATAAAAACCAAACACATTGCCATCGAGTCAATTCCGACTCATAGCAACCCTATGGGACAGAGTAGAACTGCCCCATAGGGTTTCCAAGGAGCAGCTGATGGATTTGAACTGTCGACCTTTTGGTCAGCAGCCAAGCTCCTAACCACTGTGCCACCAGGGCTCTGCCTTCTGTGATATAAGTAATCACAAATTCATCCCTTCTCCTGTTTGCCTAATTAGCCTGTATTTCTCCTTCAAAACTCAGTTCAAGTGTTACTTTCCTCAGGGATGGCTTCCCAGGCTGGATTAGGTCTCTGTGACACAGAGGAGATTCTGTCACTTTTTCCAGAGTCTCTAACCAGGTTTTACTTTATTTATAAAATTAGGTGATTACCATTTGTCTCCCCCACGGATGACAAGCGTGATGAGCTCAAGGTCTGGCTCCATCTGTGCCTAACACCATCCCCCAGGCCCTAGTCCAGTGCCTGGCACTTATAGGCGCTAAATATACAGTTGTTGATTAGTAAATGTAAGAATGAATGAACGGACAGAAGAATTAATTAATGTTGTTACTTATGGATGCTTGATCATTTTTCAGACTTTACAATATTACAAAATTGAAATTTTACCTTTTTTTCCAATAGCTTCTCAGTATCTTTATAAAGTACATTAAATTTGCTCATTTAAACTTATTTCTAAGTTTATATGTATCTGTTTATAATCTTTATTCCGGTATATTCTCTAGGGTTCATCTTTTTGCTAATTTTATGTTTTTTATTAAAGTATCCGTTAACCCAGAACTATTATTAGCTCCTTTTTTATATCATGGAGTCCTCGTGGTACAGTGGTTAAGCATTTGGCTCCTATCCAAAAGGTCAGCAGTTCAAATCCACGAGCCGCTCCTGGGAAACCCTATGGAGCAGTTCTACTCTGTCCTGTAGGATCACTATGCGTCAGAATCAACTTGACGGCAATGGGTTTTTTTATTTTATTTTTATCATGGGGTAATTTATCTGCCTGTTAAACTGGATCCTTGCAAAAGAAGTTTATTAAAGCATTTAATAAACTTTAAAATAAAAGCATCCTTATTTATTTTATTAAACGTGTTTGAATTTAAGACTTCTGTCAGAAATCTTCATTGAAGTTTTACTTCATTAATGGGATATCAGTAAATTTACCAGAAAAAATGAAAACTTGTACTGTCATTATATGAGTGGGTACCAAAAGATTAAAAACGCTTCATAATTAATGCATATGGTTCTTAACATATATAGCCATCTGTACTTTATGTAGCCTGCCAGTTTGCTAATAATACACTAGTGTTTGTTCATATCTCAAACAACTTTTGTGACAGGAAATTGTACGAGAATATATAACCCAGTTCATGTTGTACTAAGTTTCATGCCAGGATGTGGATAACGATGAGTGTCTTGGCCAGTGTGTTATTAAGGTTAGATTCAAGTGAGAGGGACAGAACCCAAAATAACAGTGGCTTAAACCAGATAAGAATTTATAACTCCCTCTCATATAAACAAAGTCCAGGACCGGAAGTCTTTACAGCCCAGATTCCTTCCAGCGTACCACCCCACCACCCCTAGACACCCTCACCCTCACGGTCCAGGACTGGAAGGCTTTACGGCTCAGACTCCTTCCAGCGTACCACCCCATCACCCCTAGATACCCTCACCCTCACGGTCCAGGCAGCAGGATGAAGAAAGTGATGAAGCAGAAGGTCAAGGCCATGCTCCAGCTGTGTCTTCAGAAAGATTTCTGGAAGCTCCCACATCACAGCTCCATTTACATCCTCTTGGCCAGAATCTAGTCACATGCTCACATGGTCATCAGCAGCAAGGGAGACTGGGAAATACAGTTATTAACCATGTGTCCAGCTAAAAATCCTTTAATATGGAAGAGAGAGGGAAAATGGAACAAGGGGTTGGGGCAACTAGCTTTCTCTGCCATGGTCAGATCATGACCAGATAGACACAGGTACAGCAGAGAGGGTCAGGGGTCACTGCCAGAGGTCAAAGTGAACCTAATGTTGCAATCAGGGAGCAAGTGGTGGGGAGCATGAGTCAAGAGTCAGGGAGTGCTCAGTCATTAAACACACACATATGGAGCACCTATCATGTTCAGTCATGGTGCTAAGTGCCAGGTACGTAGGTGCTAGGTATGCAAAGAGGGCAGCCGTTATCTCAGTCCCCGGGGTACACGCCAAAGATCTGGCAACCAGAAGCTCACCCAAGGTGGAAGGAACAGTCAGATCCAAGTCTCCAAGGCATACAGTGGTCTGGAAACCAAGAAGTTCAAGTAGGTAACAATATGGTGGTAATAATATTAACAATAATAACAACTAGCAATTATTAAAATGTCCTTACTCTGTGCCAGGCATTGTTCTAACCCTATGAGGTAGAACCTCTCAGTATCCTAATTTTACGGATGAAGAAGTTCACTTTCCTACAGTCAAACCACTAGCAACAGAGAAACTGGAATCCAGGACCCAGCAATTGGTCTCATCCTTAACCATTACAGCGCACAGCTGCTCTCAGATATCGACAGAGAAGATAGAGAAGCAAAGCCCAAACCTACGGCAGAGGCTACTCAGAGTTATAGGTATTATTGTTCCTAGTATGTGAAGCAGAATGTTGATGGCAGAAGTGGGTCAATAGGGGTTTACAGAGATTTCTTTGCAATGTTCACAAAAAATGTGTATTGTGTACCCCGCATTTTATAGCTATCGAGAAGGGTTTTTCTCAGGTGGGTTGTTTCAAATTGTAAGTCAAATGTCAATTTGTAAAACAGTATTAAATCATAACAAATAACATTTAATCATTTAATAAGCACTAGCAACCAGGTACTGTTCTAAGCAATATTAACGATGTCATTGTGAGATTAATCTAACAATAATCCTATGAGGAAAGTATTACTATTACCCCCATTTTACATACGATGACATTGAGGCATAGAGAAATTAAGGGCTAGCCCAGTGTCTAATGGCTAATAAGTCGCAGGACCTGGTCAGTCTTTTACCCACTGGCAGATGCTGTATGTCATAGCTAACCCACTTCTTAGTCTATACTGTCTATTACAGAAGATCCTAGTGGTGTCATCTCAAAGTTTAAAATTATGGTTTCTCCACCTGCCCACATTTTAATTTTTTGCCACTACCTTCTCCAAGTCATCTCCTGCTCCCCACCCTTCCGAGCACGTAGTTCTGGACAGGATCCCGTTTTCTCAAGTCACAGCGATAAGCACCCATCCAAGGCATGATTCAAACATCTGGCTGGCTGTAAAGGTCCTAAAACCACCAAACTGTGACATTACGCTCTCTGCCTGATTTATAATAAACCAACCCCCCTCAAAACTTCTAGAAAGGCCAAGTTCACCAGGGCTGTGATGTGTTGTCCCCGGCTTTGATTCACCTTCATGACCCCCCAAAGCCATCTGCATGTGACTGGACTTTGACCAGTTTAGCCAAACCTGTTTTCTCAAATTACCTATTTTACCATTTCTTTCACATTACATTAAGATAGAATTCAATCATTTACATCATTTATGAGCCATTAATTTCCTTACGCTACCTTGCTTGTGAGTGTGTAATTAGAGCTGATATTCAGTCAGTGCACCCTGGTCCATCTGACTGGGTGATTACAGCTGGCATGTGTTCTGATGCATCCTGGCTCTTAAATGCTTGAATCTCTCTCCAGCTCTATTAATTGTAAAATGTTGCCCCTAAAAGTAGTCTTAATAAAGTGATAGTACCATCATATTTTTATGCAAATAACGTGTGACTTCTACATTTGTTTGCCAACCGTGCCCTTCCCCAACGAGGTATGCTCATAAGCACCCCATGCTAATTTTTTTACAGCAACATCTAAAAAAAATTGGCAAAGCAACACTTCCGAACATACCTCGTGGTGGGGGAAGGGCACAGGTGGTAAACAAATGTAGAGTGTGTGCATTATTTGCATAAAATACGGTACTTTTTCAAGCTCAATGTGATGGTTAAGATTGTGTGTCAACTTGGCTGGGTCATGATTCTCATGATGGGATCTGCTGTGAGTAGCCAATCAGTTGAAAGGGAGTTTCCTTGGGCGTGTGGCCTGCATCCAAATATAAGCAGACATTCTGGCTTTTGCCTGCACTGGATCCTGCAGCTGGCTCCTGTCCATTTGACTCCAGTTCTTGGGACTTGAGCTAGCAGTTTACCTGCCGATCTTGGGATCTGTTGATCTTCACAGCCTGTAAGCAAGAGTCCTACTCTCTGACCTGTCAATCTTGGGGTCACCAGCCCCCACAGCTATGTGAATCAGGAGAAACTTCCAGCCTGACCCAGGGACTTGGGACATTCCAGCCTCCACAATTGTGTGAGCTATTTCCTTGACATAAATCTCTCTATATATAAATTTATACGCTTTACTGGTTTTGCTTCTCTAGAGAACCCAGCCTAAGACAGGCAGATAGGAAGGCTGTAAGACTGGGTTCAAGTCACTTTGCGTTGTGAGGAGGAGTGGCATTTATTTCACTGAGGCTTTGAGAGATGACCAGGGTCTGTTTGGTGGAGAGGGTTAAAGGAGTGGGCAAGGGTTGTTGGGTCAGAAGAGGAAGTGAAATAGGGGTAATTCCAGCTTCATTTATCTCCCTGCTAGGATGCAATACACATGCAAGTAGAAAGGATCAGAATCCAGAGCCTCTGAAAGAAAATAGGGAATAGACAGAGTGCCTGTCACGGTGGCAGCATCAGTCTGGAGATCACTCCCTGTAAGGCTTTGGGTCCAGTGATAGATCTTGGTCTTCTAGTTGGGGAAGTGCCAGTGGAAATAAATCACATGACACCTGCTCCATACCATGTACTCCCCTCCCATACTGATGCTCTGGGGGTAATAGAAATAAAGAATAACTTCTTATCTGAAAGACCTAACAATGTAGTTGGGGAAACAAGAATAAAACCTACAAAATAGTATTGTCCATAGTCAAACTGAATAGGATGAAGTAACAGCAAACACATAATGGCACAGTTTCAAGAGCCTTACGTATAGTAATTCATGAAATCCCATGGTAACCCAATGAGGTAGGAACTCTCAGTATCCCCATTTTACAGGTGCCATTGTCATTCAGTCGATTCTGACTCATAGTGACCCTATAGGACAGAGTAGAACTGCCCCATAGGATTTCCAAGGAGCAGCTGGTGGATTTGAACTGCCGACCTTCTGGTTAGCACCCAAGCTCTTTAATCACTGCGCCACCAGGGCTCCCAGGTGAGGCACAGAGAGCTTATTTATCCAAGGCCTCACAGATAGTAAGTGACAGACCCAGGATTATAACCCAAGCAGTCAGGTGCCAGAGTCTGTAATTTTAACTACTTCAGTGAACCATCTCCAAATATGTGTATACACTGTGAATACTTACAGGGTCGCTATGAGTTGGAAGTGACTTGAAGGCACACAACAACAGCACCAGGGGCGGATTAACCAGTAAACACAGTGTGCATCGGCTGACCTTAAGCAAGGTGTGTTCGTCATCTAGTGCAGAGTTCCAATAGGGGATAAGGAAGCTTGTTAAGCATCTTACAGATTTGAGAGTAGATCCAAAAATTTTCTGTTGCACTTAAATTGGTAAAAGATATTATCTCTGGTAAAGTTCCTACAGAAACATTACCTATCACATAATGTAATATTCTTACTGTAATCATAACTAGACAAATCCACATTCATTTTCTATCATTTTTCACCCTTCCTGCTTAGTAAATATTCCCCTTGAACAGTAAAGAAAAACTGATGTTTATAACGGGCTTCGAAGATGGGAGTTAAGGCAAGTGCTAACTTACTACTGTTAATAATAACATTTCACACTGGATACGCGAGGTTCGCGGCTGCACTTGATGACCTTTTAATCAAGTTTCTAATTTTGCCAATCAGAGAGCAAAAAGAATTTATTTTTGTCTCCCAAGCCTGGAGTCACGTCAGGTTCCCACACTGCAGCAGGGTTTGCTCTGGATGCTGCAGTTCTGGCTGAAAACAGCTGCACAATAGCTCATTTTCTTGAGGCTTCTAAAAGTAGATTAAAGAAAAGTCCCCCACTGCAGCTTCTCCTGATTCATAGGCTCTTTAGACATTTGCTTTTCATGAGAGAAGTATACCAACAGAAGCACTGTAATCTTGCTACCTCCTGCTACGTTAATCCAGAAATTGATCATTTCTTTCCAAACGGGTAAGCCTCCCTCCATTCAAAACAGCTTTGATTCAAAATCAAGAGGCAATTTTTAGAAAATAACTTGCAGTGGAAACTTGGTGGTTTAAACTAAATGCACTTGCTACTTGTAATGACATGTTCTTTTAGTTGAAATGAAATTCCCTATGTCAGAAAGCACTGTAAGAACTTTCCACAATGCAGTTCGCTTGATCTTTAAAAAGCGTTTGTTTAGTAACTAATTTGCAAAATTTCCTTGCCTGTGGTGGGCCACGAAACTTCCCTTTATAAAATTTATTCATACACCATGTGGCCAAAGAATAGTCTATTTCTGTTTAAGAAGGTAATTTTGTTCAATTAAATATGAAATTTAATCAGGACAAATATAGAGTGGTAAGCAAAGAGAGACCCTTTCCTAGCAGCCAGATCAATTGACATGAAAAAGTCAGATTACGCTCATATCCTCCAAGATCAGATAAAAGCAATAGAATTTTTTAAAAATTAAAAACCTTGAAAAGTCCATTTTCAGCAAAACTAGAAGATGGATATAATCCAGAAAATCCAAAAAAAACATGAAAATCTCTAACAAAGGACTTTTATCTATGTATATATATAAAGAACTCTTACAACTTAATAATAAGACAAACAACCCAATTAAAAAATCAGCAAAGTATTTGAATGGCAATTCTTCAAAAAAGATATACAGACAGCAAATATGTACATGAAAACCTGCTCAACATCATTAGTCATTCCAAACCAAAAAAACCAAACTTGTTGCCATCGAGTCAATTCCAACTCATAGCGAACCTACTGGACTGAATAGAACTGTCCTATAGGGTTTCCAAGGAGCGACTGGAGGATTTGAACTGCTGTCCTTTTGGTTAGCAGCCATAGCTCTCAACCACTACGCCACCAGGGTTTCCCATTAGTCATTAGGGAAATGCAAATTAAGACCTCAGTGAGATACTAGTGCACACCCACTAGAAGTGACTAAAATTAAAATGACTGAACATGCCAAGTGCTGACGAGGATATGGAGCAACTGGAACTCTCGTACACTGCTGGAGGGAATGTAAAATGGCAGCTTCACTTTGGAAAATTCCATACAACCCAGCCATTTCACCCCTAGATATTTACCATTCCGCTCCTAGAGAAATGACTATTGTCCACACAAAGACTTGTACATAAATGTTTATAGCCGCTTTATTTGTAATAACCAAAAGCTGGAAGCAACTCAATATCCATCAACAGGTGAACAGATTAAAAAAGTTGTGATATATCCATACAATGGAATACTACTTGGCAATAAAAAGGAATGAATACCTGCAAACATGTGGATGAATCTCAAAATAATCATGCTGAGTGAAAAATGGTACAAAAAAAGAGTACATTCTGTATGATTTCATCTATATAAAATTCTAGAAAATGCCAGCTAATCCATAGAGACAGAAAGCAGATCAGTGATTTCTTCGCAATGGCAGGATAGAGGGCAGTAAAGGGAGGAAAGGATTAGAACAGGGTAAGAAGAAACTTTTGGGAGGGTGGATATGTTTATTATCTTGATTGTGGTAAACACAACGGTGTATAACATGTAAAAAACTCATCAAATTGTATATTTTATGTGCAGTTTACTGTACATCAATTATACCTCAGAAAAATGTAAAAAATGTTTTAAAAGGAAATTATTATTGTTAATTTTGTATGTGTGATTATGGAATTGTGGTTATGTTTAAAAAGGCCTTTTGGGATACATATTAAAATATTTACAGATGAAAATGATATGGGGTTTGGGAATTGCTTCAGAAATATCCACCAGAAGGCAGGGAAGTAAGTGGATGTACAGATGAAGCTAGGTTATACGGGTACCTGGGGGTTCATTTTAGTCTTTCTGTTTGTCTATATGTTTGCAATTGTACTTAATAAAAAGTTTTTACAAAGAGAATAAAATAATTACTAATTATTTGTGAAAAAAAAGCACAACCCAGATGCTATTGTTATTGGGTTGATTGCTGTTTTATATACAAATCTCATCATGTATATATGTATATAACGTTTATATATACTAGATATCAACCTTATGAGTTCTTTCTGATCCTCCCACCTCAATGCAGCAACAAAGGGTTTACTTACCTCTGTCATATCTATATCTCTTTTCTTTTACATTAAGAATCCTGGTTATCAAGGACGCATGAAATGATAGAATATCCCATAAAAACTCATTTGCTTTGTTCTGCATTTTACACGCAACTGTCTCAGCATAATAATATTACCATCATCAATATAATTACTGAAATGGTTAAAAAAAGTTTTTGCATTTTTTCTCCCTGTTCTCCCCCACCGTTTGTTTTTTCTTTTCAGTTTCACTGTATCTCCCTCATCACAGCCTTTACATGAAGGCTTATCACAGTCCTTACGTTGATAAGTTCTAGTTATTGGTTCTCAAGCAGATTTCTTAGGAAGTGCTCATGGGAACCATAGTCCCTGAGTACTTCCGGGTTAATGAGAACTTCCCGTGTTCTTTACACTTGAAAGTCAGTTTTGCTCGGTATAAAATCCTTGGTTCATATTTTCTTTCCTTCTTCCCTTTTGTCACCATCCTATCCAATTTTTATTCCATTCTCAGCAGTTCCTTCTCAGTGCGAGTCCCTGTCCTGGAAGGAAGCCGGGGCTGGTCACCTTTGAGAATTCGCAGAGGAGAGATTGTTCCATCCCCTGCGAATTCTCAAAGAACCCTTGTACTCTCCTGCTGTTGGAGATGGCTAAATCCCTCTCAGTTTCTGCCTCTGTTAGCACCTTGACTCACGATGCTTTCCAGGATTAGTTGGCTATTTGGGGTCTGGTTCTCCTGTTTTCAGGTCTGCCAATCTCCGCATTGTTTCCCTTTATTTTGTTCCATTCTGCAGGTTGGGGATTTGTCGTCACCCACTTGAGATTTAGGGTCACAGGACACTTGTCAGTTAATTTTGTTGTGAGTGTCGTCCGTAGGTGTTCTGTTTTACCATCTAACTTTAATGTTGGGATTTGGGAAGATTAAAAATGATGCCACTGTCATCTTCCACCTTCAACGTTTTGAAGACAAATTATTTCCTACCTACTACTTTATACGCAGTCAAATTATCCATCAAGTAGATCATAATAAAAACATTTTTAAACATTTACTTTCCATGCACCCTTTTCCAGGAAGCTATGTTTTATTTTACTAAAATAAAAACAATAAATCAAGAAAAGAAGCACTAGGGCCAGAAAGCAGAAGAGGAGAAGGAAGCTGGTGATACGGAACCCAAGGCTGAGTAGGGATATTGTTGATGTGTTGTGAGATTGTTAACCATTGTCATAGGGCAACATTTGTAGTAACTGTTAAATGAGAAACTATTTTGTTCTGTAAGCCTTCACCTTAAGTGAGAATAACAGCACAATTCGAAGAGCGTAGTCAATGTCACTGAACTGTGCATGTAGAAATTTTTAACATGGTGTATCTTTGGCTATGTGTACTTTCACCAAAAAAAAAAAAGTTGAGAAGTTAGAGGGTTGCTATGTTGTGGGGTTGTTAACTAATGTCATAAAACAACATGTGTACTTCTGTTTCATGAGAAACTATTTGTTCTGTAAGCCTTCACCCGAAGTACAATAAAAAATAAAATAAAATACAAAAAAAAGAAAAGAAGCATCATGGGATCCAAAAATTAAGGGAACGTGTGGAGGTGGAGGTAATTCACAAGACACTGGGGAAGTGAAGTCTGAGGACAACAGCATGCTACGAGCTTAGAAAGTTTCCATTCCAGATGGGAGCAGGACATCAAAGGGTTACTGGAGAAATGTCTACAGGAAAAGAACAATGGAACTGACAATACTGATGTGTTTAATCATATTGAAAGACATTTTACAACTTTGTTAGAGTTGGTTGCCAATTAGTGGCAAGCATATAGAAATCTAGGGCCCCTGAGTGGTGCAAATAATTAAGAGCTTGGCTACTAACTGAAAGGTTGGTGGTTTAAGTCCACCTAGGTGCCTCAGAAGAAAGGCCTGGTGATCTACTTCGGAAAATTCAGCCATTGAAAACCCTATGAAGAACAGTTCTATTCTGATACACATGGGATCGGGATGAGTCGGAATCAACTCCACAGTAACTGGTTTGGTTTTTGGTTTTTAACAGAAAACTAAGAAAATAAAAAAGCGAGGCAATGATTACCACCCCAAAAAACAAGTAGTTGTGTAAGAAAGGAAATGTAGTCAAAATACACAACACAGCCATAGCATACAGTTCAGGCACCAACATTTTCTCCATCATAATAATATATTATCCGTATCACAGAATAATGCTTTAATGAAGATTTGTGGTAAAACCCTGACTTAGTCATCTCGTGCTGCTGTAACAGAAATACCACAACTGGATGGTTTTAACAAAGAGAAGTTTATTTCCTTACAGTAAAGTAGGCTAAAAGTCCAAATTCAGGGTGTCAGCTCCAGGGGAAGGCTTTCTCTCTCTGTCGGCTTTCTCATCAATGTTCCCCCAGACTAAGAGCTTCTCTGTGCAGGGACCCCAGGGCCAAAGGACGTGCTCTGCTCCCGGCACTGCTTTCTTGGTGGTATGAGGTCCCCCTGTCTCTCTGCTCACTTCTGTCTTTTATATCTCAAGAGATTGCCTCAGAACACAGTCCAGTCTTGCAGATCAGGTCCTGCCTTACTAACACAACTGCCACTCATCCTCCCTTATTAACATCATAGAGGCAGGTTTACAACATACAGGAAAATCACACAGTACCTGGAATCATGGCCCAGCCAAATTGACAAACACATTTTTGGGGGGGACATAATTCAATCCATGACAAACCCTATGGGGTGGGTAGTGGTAGAGGGAGGTGTGGATAGCAGTATAAAAGAGCTGAATGCTTTATCTTTCCCAGTAAGAAATCAATCCATGGTGTCTGAAATGTAAAAAGATTACATCATAAGCATATTATTTATAAATTTATAAATAGACCAATAAAGAAAGAAAAAATTGGAAATAATGGCCTCTGCAGAGAAAGATTTGGAGTGGGGGTGTGGGGACAGAGGACATCTGGTTATTATTTTATGTACTCTAGGGTAAAAATCACCACAAAGTTATATTAAAGCAGAAAGAAAGGTTTTATTCGGTGTATGTTCAAAGAAGCAAAAACAGGAAATGCACAAGCATGCTGCTAGAGCCATGTCTGCCCGAGTCCAAAGAAATATTACAGAACAGACAGAAGTGGGAAAAAGGGACAAGCATGTCTGCCTGAGTCTGAGGAAAGTTACAGAATCGTCAGTATATATTAATACTACAAATGGGCAAAACCGTTGAAAGCCTCACCTTTTCACAGACTGACTAAAAACTGGAAAGTCCTCCTGATCCTACATTTTGACTCATCTGTCCTAACAGTCATTGGTGCAGGTTTCAGTAATGACAGTCAGGAGGGTTTTCAATGGTCCAACAAATCTTACAATTCAATAAATGCTAACAGAAAAAGTTGAGAGTGGAAAATAGAGGTCTTTGGTGCTCTGTTTAGTTAGTTTATGTGAAGCAAACTAACTAAACCAAATGTGTTGTCATCCAGGCAGTTCTGACTCACAGCCACCCTACAGGACAGAGGAGAACTGTCCCATAGCGCTTCCAAGGAGCTGCTGGTAGATTTGAACTGCCGACCTTTTGGTTAGCAGCCAAACTCTTAACCACTACACCAGCAGGGTCTCCAGTTTATGTGAAAGGTTCCCTAAGAGGTGTTTTCCAAGATTGTCCTAGCTATTGTCTTTATACCTCAGGGCCAGGTTGATGTGTCCTTGTGAGTCCTTGTGAGTCTAGCTCCAGCTGGGTCACATTCTTTAAACACAAGGACAGGGGATAATGGCTCCAATATTATCTCCTAAATCATATGCCAAGTAGTTCTATTTTATTTTAAAGCTATGCAAATGTATTTCTTTGGTTAAAATTAAAATAAAATTTTTTATATGAAAAAAGTTCTTATTGTATTACAGAAAATAAGCCTTTCGTGTACCCCTGTAGGATTACAAGGAAGAAAACCATCCTTTGCCCTTCTTTTCCATTCCCAGGTGGAATGTTGTTTCTAATCCATCTGAATACTACCTCCAGATAAGATCTTCTTATAATATGGCCTCTATTGCTTCCCTCCTTGACACCCAATCAGACACGTTTGTTGGAGTACGGTGGAAGCCACTGTGACATCGTTGTCGTTGTTATTTGCTGTCAAGTCGATTCCAACTCACGGAAACCCCATGTGTGTTGGAGTAGAACTGTGCTCCACAGGGTTTTCAAGGCTGTGACTTTGCAGAAGCGGATGGCCAGGCCTGTCTTCTGAGGTGCCTCTATGTGGGTTTGCACCACCACCCTTTTGGCTAGTAGTAGTCGAGCGCTTAACTGTTTGTGCCACCCACGGACTTGCTGTAACATTAGGACTCCAAAACACAATGGTTTGAGCGACTAGATGGAGGTTTAGGTGGCACTTCAGAGGTAGGCATACAACAGGCTAACAGGGCTATCCTGCTCTCCTAATACACGACTTTCATCTCTGGCTAGCACCTAGCTGCTAGGGAGGCTGGGAAATGTAGTCTCTCGCTGTGTGGCTACATTCCCGTTTAAAACATAGGGAGTTATATTACTAAAAGGAAGAAGAGAAGAGATGTTGGCGGACAGTGAGCAGTCTCTGCCGCGCATGCCTAGGCATGTCCAGACCTCAGCAATGACAAACACCACAGCAAACATTGTTGATGCCCAGATTCCCTTGGGCCTCACCATTCTCCATGCCAGTGTCTGCATCTCTTCCTCCAAGGGCTTTCTCTGGCAGAGTGCTCAGCCTGCAGGAACAGTAAACCACCAATTTTGGAGAATCAACCCTAGTAGTATAGTGAATTACTTAATATGTCCCTTATAGCCGTAGTCTTTGTGACTCCCGTACAATGATGGGGGGGGGTATGTAAATGAGGTGGTCATGGACAACCAAGGGGATTGGATAGCTTGATAATAATGCCAATAATGTACATGGCATCCTTGTAAGGTGTATGGAACCCTAATGAGGGGATTGGTCAGTTTTGCCATCTTGCTAGGCTTAAAATGAGCCTTGCCAGAGACAGGAAGTGGGGGAACTCACTACCACCAAGAAGGAAGAGCAGGGAGCAGAGTGCGTCCTTTGGACCCAGGGTCCCTGTGCTAAGGACCTGCTAGGCCTAGGATAGAGAGCTGTTACACTGGAGATGGCGCAAGATGGTGAGAAGCAGCAGCAAGCACAGCAGAAAACTAGCAGCAACAGAACCAGGAGACCAGCAGGAAATGGCATGGCGGGCTTCCTGGCTCACAGAGCGAGACAGTTGAGCACCTGTCAGGCATGCTGGAGGGTGGGATGCCTCTAGGCACTTCTCCGGGGAGCTAGGCTTGTTGACCCATAGGAACTAGAGAGCTGAATGCCTTCAGGCAGAGGCTTACTGGTGGAGTAGGTGCCTCTGGGCACTTATTGGTGGAGCTAAAGAGATTTGTAACACTTGCCTGAGGAGGGCAGAGGCCTGACAGGCTCTAGAGGCGGCTGAGGCGCCCGGGGTCCAAGGGCCAAGGAGAGGCCTGCCTGCAGGCACAGCTGAGAAGGGGCTGTCCAGGCTGGAGGACTGTATCCTGTGTCATTCATGATCCTGAACTGTAACCTGTACTTCCCTAATAAACCCCGTAGTCATGAGTATTGTCTGTGAGCTCTGTGGGGCCATTGCAAGGAATTAAGGAACCCAGCAGAGGAGTAGAGACGGCCAGGGGAGGGACGGCAGTGTAGGAATTGATTAAAAGGTTGGAGAGAGGAAGTATGTCTGACCTCCACTTCATAGGAATCAGCTTTGGGCTGTTGATGCTGATAATGATAATGATGTTGATAATGAAGTCTGATACCCTCACGCCATCATTTTTACAACCCTCCTTGGGAGTAGCCCTCAACTACTGACTGGCAGGAGTTGTTGTATAAATACCCCGTTCCTCCCCCTCTGGGGTGTTCCTTTCCCTCTGGGGTGTTCCTCCCCCTCTAGGGTGTTCCTCTCCCTCTGGGGTGTTCCTCTCCCTCTGGAGTGTTCCTCCCCCTCTAGGGTGTTCCCCCCCATGGGGTGGTCCTCCCCCTCTGAGGTGTTCCTCTCCCTCTGGGGTTCCTCTCCCTCTGGGGTGTTCCTCTCTGTCTGGGGTGTTCCTCTCTGTCTGGGGTGCATTTCTACCCGGGAGAGTACTCCTGTGAGACGAGCTCATTTCCCTCTTTGCTTTCCCTTTTACTTCTTCTGATTCCCTTCCTGCCTCCCTTGCAGGTGTTTCATGGAATCTCCTCCCAAATAAGCTTCGTGCCCTCAAAATTATCCCAGGATGTGCTACTGGTAGAACCCAAACTAAGATAAAAAGATTGCAGACATGAAAATACGCGTATGAAAATACAGGTACTTGGAGGTAGTGTTGTCACTTGCTCCACATCTATGACTGGAATTTAGTCCAAGCTGGAACCCGGTATCATATGGAATTTTATCATCAATGCATTTTGTTTGGAATTTATAACGGGAGTTGAGTGGGAAGAAGACAGGACTGAATTTATTGTCAGGCAATTATTCATAGCTTAAGCTTTGTGAAGCACTTTTACACACATTTTATCCTTTTGTCATCAGATGGGCTGAATGAGGAAACCAGGGCTCAGGGAAGTTCAGTTATGTACCTGATACCACGTTTAGTTAGTAAATTAGGGAGGCAAATCTTCAATCACGGACTGCTACACATTCCACACAGTGCTTCTCAGTTAAGCAAAAGGAGCTAGAGAAAATTTCCAAGGTCTTAGGGGGTTCATAAAGACTCTGTCTTACATTTGGGTAGAGAAGCTCTGGCAGGATCTAAATAAAGCCTTTGGTTGTTCTGGACTCTGTCTGTAGGTGACCGTATCTTGTTTCTTGGGAAAGACAGACCAGATACCATATACATAACAACTGACCTCAAAACAAAGACTCTTGAGCAGAGAGGTCGGAAAAGGAATCATGAACTTTCCGTAAGTGCAGAGAATAGCCCCAAATAGCCATGAATTTTATTCTCTAAAACCAGGTTTTTCAGCTGCGGCACTATTGACATTTTGGGTCCAATACTTCTTTGTTAGGGGTAGGGAGGGCTAGCCTGTGCATTGCAGAATGTTTGAGAGCATCCTGACCTTATCCGCTAGGTGCTGATATTATGCCCTCCTTCAGTGAATGACAACCAAAAATGTCTCCAGACAGCGCCCTACGTCTCGTGGGGAGGGGGACAAAATCGCACCTACCTCCACCCCCCATTCTCCCTCCGTTCAGGACCACTGCTCTGAGAGGAGAGAACAGCAGAAGCCATAATCAATCCAGAGGCCCTAGATTAAGGTATAATAATAACAATAATAAAATGGCTGTGAACTTGTCGTATATTCATAGAGGAGAGAATAAGCAATAAGAAAGGAATGAGTCAATCTACAGCTGCAATGTTCGGGGCAACATAAGAGAGCAAGGCCTTCTTTTGGGGGTGTAGCACACGGGAAAATAGGGTTCTCTTTCACTTCAACTAGAGTAACTGAACGTAACAGGAAGAGTAATGAGAACGAGGAAGAACCGTGTGATTTCAAGGAGGAACCGCCAATCAGAGGTCATGCCTAGGTCAGCCCATGTCATCAGGACCAACTGCAAAGTAGAGTGATGGCATAAAGGTCGTGGGAGGAGTGAGGTAATGCAACAGTGTCAGTAACAGGCTCATTCCTTCAGGCTGTGAGGTGGAGTGGGAGAGGGCTCAGCGTTACAGCTGCGGTGTTAAAACTGTGTGAGCCCTCAAAGAGGGAAGACCAGTTATTTAAGAATCCATGCCACTGGAATGCAACAACCTGGGGGATAACATTCCTGTATATCCACTGGTGGGGACCAAGTGAAAATGAAAAAAAAGAAAGAGCATTTACCGAGCATCTAGTGTGTATCAGGCACCTGCTAGGCACTTTATGCAAATAATCTCATTTAGCTGTTTTTCTCTACACCTTTATGTTAACCACACCCACTGGGTTGTATTCCCTCAAGCCGTGGACACTTGTGTTATGCTTACATAGTGCTCTTACTTTCCAAAGCTCTGTCCCATCTACGATCTTCTTGAATGACCCTATGTCAGATCCCATTATTCATATTTCATGTTTGAAGAAGCTGAACACAGACAGATGGGGCACCGAGGTTAGCCTCTCCCATGGTTAGGTAGGACTAGAACCTAAGACCCTTTATTCCTTCTCGCCAGCTGCTCCAGCTGCTAATAAAAAGATAGTGTCAAAGCAAATGGAAGAGGAGACCATCTCTCCCTTCGGTTTGCTAAGGCCTCTCTCCTTTAACATCAGATTGATGCCATCTCTGCCCTGTTCCCAGTTCCAAAGCCTTGGAAGGGAGAGCAGAAATAACAGGAAGAGGGCACGGGGGTGTGGGGGGCTCCATTTCTCCCCCACTTTTTCCCTGCAGAGGCCATTGCAGGGGGAGTGTAAGGGAAGGATGACAGGTGATGTGGCTTGGTGCAAACCAGTGCTCAATGGGCATCCAGAAGTGTTTGGGTTAGAGAGTGGGGGAAGATAGGATTTTGGGGTGAGGGCATGGAAAAGATCTTTAGACCCCAAATCAGGGAGGTACTGCCATACAGAGGCTTTTCAGAGGAACGCTGAGACCTACTGATCCTTTTGGATCAGTGGACACCATGGGGCAGAGCCTTCACACTAACGAATGTCCCACCCTGGGCACTAGGGGGCCAAAGAAAGACCTAGGCCATGTCCTCTCCAAGACCAAACCGAAAACCAAACTCTTTGCCATCAAGTCGATCCTGACTCATAGTGACCCTACAGAACAGAATAGAACTGCCCCCACGGGGTTTGCAAGGAGCAAGCTGGTGGATCTGAACTGTCAACCTCTTGGTTAGCAGCCGAATGCTTAACCACTGCACCACCAGGTCTCCAACCAGAGGGTGTTCTTATGTAGACAGGCAGCAGGAAAGTTGAAATTAGCAAGAATGCCAATTGCTCACATCCATTAAGTGCACACTAGGGCCAGACTTTGGGTGAAGTTCTTTTCCTTAGATGATTTCTTTCAATTCTCACAACAATCCAAGAAGTAGGTGCCATTATTGTCCCCATTTTACCAATGGGGACATAGAAGCTTCGGGGGGGGGGGGGAGGATGGTAAAGGACTTGCCACAGGTCACACAATCCCCTCTGACGCTAGAGCCAGTTTTCTGAATCCTGCTGCCCTTCTATCTGCTCTGATGAGACAGGACTGGGGGCTTGGACGGAAGAAGAAAGGGGCTGAAAGAGAAAAGAGAGTCCCTGGTAAGGGAGCAGGTGGGGGCGCAGGGACCAATCTCAGACTTCATGGTGTGCTGCAGGGCTGTCCCCGGTGATAAGTGTGCCATAAATAGATGGCCAAAAGATAGCTGATGGTTAGTGTGTTGATAAGATCAGAGCGAATAAAACGACCCCTAACTGGGAGACTGTGTGAGGTAATGGAAAGCTGTGGCCTTAGGAATCAATTTCACCAGGGTTGGCTTCTTAAATGGTGAGATTTCAGACTTGGGTTTCCTCATCAGAAAAACAGGAGCAGCAAAACCTACCAGAGTCATCAGATTTAAAGAAAGTTAGCATGGAAAACCCTGGCCCACAATAGGTGCTCTAATGCTAGCTTTCTTCCTTTCTTCTTACCTCCTTAAAGTTATCCACATGTATTTTATGTTCGATAGATAGCTGCTACCCAGTCAACATCCAACTTATGGTGAACTTATGTACAATAGAATGGGCAGTGTTGCCCAGTCCTGCATCACCCTCGTGATGATTAGCATGTTCCAGTCCACTGCTGCAGCTATTATGCAAATCCGTCTCACCGAGGGTCTCGCTTACTCTCATTCGTTAGCCCTCTACTTCACCACACATGATGTCCTCCTCCAGCGGTTGATCCCTCCTGACGATGTGTCCAAGCAAGTGAGTCGGACAATGTTCTGTTGTGATCCATAAGGTTTTCACTGGCTAGCTTTAGAAGTAGATCACCAGGTCTTTTTTCTTGTCTCTGTTAGTCTGGAGGCTCTGCTGAAACCTGTCCACCGTGGGTGACCCTGCCGGTATTTGAAATACTGGTGGCATAGCTTCCAGCATCATAGCACCATGCAAGCCACCACAATACAACAAACTTACAGACGAGTGGTAGATATTTTATGGACAAGTATATAAATTAGGGCTATCACATTAAATGAGGTAACTATTGGATGCTAACAACACTATTTGTAGAACGAGAATTTTTCTACAAATGTATTGCCAGGGCTGAAATTGATTGATTTCATAGTTTTTTGTTTTGTTTTTAAGAATTTTTTCATGCAGTTTTGTCCTCTGAACTTGAAAATAAGTCGTGATAATTCATCACTAAGATGTAAAATTATCACTGCTTATAGAACCACTTATTTTTTTAATTTTTTTTGGCTTTTTGAATATAACTAGATAATGTCCGGTTAAGACTGATAGAGCATTCTTATAAATCACAATAGATAAATTATATGTTAAGGGAAATCATTTTCTCTTCCTGTTAACAAAAGCAAGGGGGCAAGAGAAAGCGTTTTCCCAGTTTTCTAATGTGTTTATAAACAGAATACTCACTGAAGTGATGTTATGTAATTTCAAAGTAAATCGCTATAACAAAGGTGTAAGTTATCTCGAATAATGCTAAATTTCTAATCATTGTCAAACTCATATTTCAGACACCCTAGCATTTTATTTACTTTTTTGGAGAGGATCAATAACAGTTTATTTTAAATTTTCTATTCAAATAAATGAGTACAAAAAATTGTTTTCATTGCTTTATTGATAATTTTAAACACCATAAAACTTAGCTTTCTTATCTGAAAGAAAATTTGCCTTAAAATAATCGATCTCTTTAGGGACACAAAACAAAGAGAAGGGAGCGTAAGAAATAAAAAGGGGAAGGGAAAGGAATTCTTGGCAATTTTTCTTTCACGTATTCTCACTGAAAAATAACTAAGAGAAAATGAGAAACTGAGAAGCAAAACTAATCCTGATTAGGCTCATTTTGGGAAAAGCAACCACTCTGCATGATTCCCCATTGTTAGGTGTGAAATGGAGCACCTCTGTGTTAGCTCAATGAATCTCTCACTGTTGAGAGGAAGACCTGGAAATCGTGACTCATTCCTGTGACTCATTCCTGACCTGCTTCTGAACACCTGCAGGAAGAAACTTTAAGGAGAAAACACCTCACAGTGACAGGAGACAAAAATCTCAAAGACTCAGAATCAAAGAACTCTCGGTCTCTCAGAATAGCTGTTAAAACAGCAAATATGAGCTCACCTGCCAATCAAATGTATGCAGGACCAGGAATCCCAGGACTTGGTGAAAGCCTTCATGGAAGACTTCACAGCAACACTGTCTGGAGGGTTACATCTTGTTAATTCTTTGAGATTGGCACTCACACTATTCAGATATTTGGGATTCGAAATTACAGTGAAGTGTACTTCATTCCATTTTTTATATCGTGTAATGTTCAACTTAAACTAGATTTTCAAAAGTAACTCACGGTCCCCATAAACTCCTCCCAGGCGTGAGGAGATGATGGTCAGTCATCACATTCCACAAGAAATGATCTGGCCGAGTGCAGTGGTGTTGTAGGGGAAGAACATCACGAAGTTGAGTAACGCAAAAAGAAAGTTTTATTCGGCATATATTCAAAAGGACAAAAGTGGAAAACGGACAAGCACTGCTAGAGCCATGTCTGCCCAAGTCCAAAGAATACTGCAGAATAGGCAAGAACGGGAAAACAGACAAGCATGCTGCCACAACCCAAGTCCAAGGAAATATCACAGAATAGGCAAGAGTGGGAAAATGGACAAGCACATTGCTACAGCCATGCCTGCCCAAGTCCAAGGAAATATCACAGAACAGATAAAAGTGGGAAAACAGACAAGCATGTTGCTAGAGCCATGTCTGCCCAAGTCCAAAGAATATTACAGAATAGGCAAGAGTGGGAAAATGGACAAGCACGTTGCTACAGCCATGCCTGCCCAAGTCCAAGGAAATATCACAGAACAGACAAAAGTGGGAAAACAGACAAGCATGTTGCTAGAGCCATGTCTGTCCAAGTCCAAAGAATATTACAGAATAGGCAAGAGTGGGAAAACAGACAAGCACGCTGCCACATCCATGTCTGCCTGAGTCCTAAGACCATTACAGAATCATCAGTATATATTACCATTACAAATAGGCAAACATTGAAAGCTTAGCCTTTTCAGATTGGCTAGAAACTGTGATCTTACATTTTGACTTATCTTTCTTAACAATCATTGGTACAGGTTTCATTAATGACAGTCAGGAGGGTCTTCATTGGTCCAACAAATTTCTATTCACTAAATGCTAATAGAAAACGAGTAGAAAGTCTTTTGTGTTCTGTTTGATTGGCTTCATGTGAAAGTTTCCCTCAAAGATACTTTCCAAGATTATCTTAGCTATTGTCTTTATACCTCAGGGCCCAGTTGATGTGTCCTTGTGAGTCCTTGTGAGCAGCTGTGAGCCCAGCTCCAGCTTGGCCACATTCTCTATGCTCAAGGAGAGGGAATAATAACTTCAATATTATTTCCTAAATCAGTGGCCTAAGATAACCTCAGTGACATTTCTCACCAGAGAACACCCTCTCCACTGCCTTCTTAGATACACGAGAATCCACTCCGGATTGATCTCATCTGACTTTGTACATGTTTTTACTCTGCATTTTCTCAGACTCTATGCACCTTCCTTATTCTGTTACATTGAGGCTCAGTGGCTGAAAGGGCAGTTCGGGTGTAACTGAATTCTTTAACCACTTATGGAGAACCTATGATGTGCTATATACGTGTGTAAAAAGACCAATAAATGAAGTGATCCTCACGAAATTCACAGTCAAGTGGGGAGACATTTAGATTAGTAAGTTTCAAACTTGCTACTTCTAGGAGTTTTTAAAAAATACTGGTGCCCAGATCACACTCCAAACCCACTGAATCAGAATGTCCAGGGTGAGGGAGGGACCCTGGGAATTGACATATTTTTTAAAACCGCCTAGGTGATTTTGGAAGCCTGGTAGTGCTCTGGTTAAGAGCTATATGGCTGCTAACCAAAAGGCTGGCAGTTCAAATCAACCAGCTGTTCCTTGGAAACCCTATGGGGCAGTTCTACTCTGTCCTATAGGGTCACTGTACGGCAATGGGTTTGTTTTTTTAAGGTCATTTTAATATGTAGCCATGGTTTAGAAGTACCGTTTTGGACAAATAACTAAGCTATACTAGGTAATGTCATTGTCACGGATTGAATTATGTTCCCCCAGAAGTGTGTCTATCAATCTGGCGGGGCCATGAGTCCCAGTATTGTGGGGTTGTTCTCCATTTTGTGATTGTAATTTTACGTTAAAGAGGATTAGGGTGGGATTGTAACACCCTTACTAAAGTCACATCCCTGATCCATTGCAAAGGGAGTTTCCCTGGGGTGTGGCCTGCACCACCTTTTATCTTATAAGAGATAAAAGGGAAGCAAGTAGAGAGTTGAGGACCTCATACCACCAAGAAAGCAGTGCCAGGAACAGAGGACTTCTTTTGGATCTGAGGTTCCTGTGCTGAGATGCTCCCACACCAAGGGAAGATTGATGACAAGGATCTTCCTCCAGAGCCAACAGAGAGAGAAAGGCTTCCCCTGGAGCTGATGCCCTGAATTTGGACTTGTAGCCCAGTAGACTGTGAGAGAATAAATTTCTCTTTGTTAAAGCCATCCACTTGTGATATTTCTGCTACAGCAACACTAGATAACTAAGACAGCCATTAAGAATGCTAAGAGAGGGAGTAATTAATTATCAACGAGAGGGAACTAAGGAAGATTTGGGGAAAAGATAGCCTCTAAGTGTGGCTACAAAGGATGAGTAGATTTTGATGGACAAACAAGAAGTGGGAAAGAAGATTCCAGACAAAGGAAGTTAGTGAGTGGGAGGTACAGGGGATAAAGTTTCTGCCATTGAAGAAATCTAGCCCCAGTCCATGAGAAGACAAGCAACTAACCACTCTGGAACTGTGGGATACATAATTCAATAGAATAGCTTGCAGGAGTAATAGTGGTCACCCAAGCAGCGCTGGTGGCACAGTGGCTAACAGATGTGGCTGCTAACCAAAAAGTTGGCAGTTCAAGTCCACCAGCTGCTCCCTGGAAACCCTATGGAGCAGTTCTACTCTGTGTTATAGGGTCGCTATGAGTCAGAACTGACTCGATGGCAACGGGTTTGGTTTGTTTATTTTAAGGAGGCTAAGTTCTCTTGCTAGCTAGTAACTGCTTTTTCTACTACTTGAAAATGAAGCATGTTAATAGTCCACTTCCCTGTCCACGTTTTCAGAAGTCAGTTTTGGCTTGAGGTTTGTCATCTGAGGTCCCAGTAACAAGAGCTGTCTATAAATGTCTTCACAGGAAGTTTTCATTTTTATATTCTTTCTAAAAAGCCTTTTTTTCACTTAGGAATCTACAAATCCAAGATTTCTTGTCTCCACAAAAGTCCCCTCCAACATACAGGAAAGGAATGGAGAGCGGGTGTCATGAGTCTGTGCATAGGTGCAGGCGTGAGCATGGGCGTAGGCTAAAGCAGCCAGCTGCAAGTCCACAATTCTCCTATTGTTTCGCATCCTACCTGTTGTCTCTTCATCATTCATTCCACCTCTTCTCTATTGTGAGGCAGTCATATTGCTGGAGGGCCTGGGTGAGTACTGATTGCTTGAAGCTAATTAAGATAATTCCATCCCCCTTGAACACTTTAAGTTCAGGGATTTGCACCTAACCCAGTCCAAAGCCAATTACTCATGATATTCCATAGCCCTGGTGATAGATTTGTCTGAAGTGGGCACATGACTTAAGCTTATTTAGTCAGACTGAAGTTTCTTTTTTCCCTTGGATGTGAATGAAGAAACATGTAGCTCTTGGAGTTTCTGGAAGCCATTTCACTTTTGAATTTTCCAGTGATGTGAGTCAACACATTCCACTGTTTTTTAAGTCAAGACATGGTAGATTGGAAACCCTGGTGGTGTACTGGTTAAGTGCTACAGCTGCTAACAAAAAGGCTGGCAGTTTGAATCCACCAGGTACTCCTTGGAAACTCAATGGGGCAGTTTTACTCTGTCCTATAGGCTTACAATGAGTCAAAATAGACTCTATGGCAACAGGTTGGTTGGTTGGTTATGGTAGATTATTTCCAGAGACAATGGCCAACAAATACTCCAGTCTCTGCATGTACACGACACTCTGCTCATCAAGAAATGAAACCTATTTCCCCTCCCCTTGAATCTGGGGTAGCCTTATAACTTACTTTCACCAGTAGAATATGGCAGAAGTGATGTACTGTGACTTCCAAGCCCAGGCCTTAGAGGCCTGATAGCTTCCCCCTTGACCCTCTTGGGATCCAGCTGCCACGTGAAAAAGCTTGGGTTGGACTCCTGAATGATAAGTAACCACACGGAGAGAGAGAGAAGCCAGCCTGCTCCCAGCTTTCGGTCCACCCAGCTGAGACACTAGACATGTGACTGAAGCCATCCTGAACCTGCCAGCCCCAGCTGAATCCCCAACAGAATGAAGCTGCATGAATAATCCCAGCCAACACCAGGTGGAGCAGAAGAACCATCGCACTAAACCATTGTTGTTTTAAGCTCCTAAATTATGGGGTGGTTGTTACAGAAGAACAAATAACAGATACACTGTGTGAGTTAGATATGCGAGATTAAGAATTATAATCACGTGTAATGTGTATTTCATTATAATGTATTAAAATAACGTATTACTTTAATACAGAGAGTTCTAACTGATTTATTTCCATAGGTTTAAAATTAAGATACTGTCGACTGCTAATTATAGAAAACCCAATTCAACTGTTTTAAATAAGGCTCTGTATTGTCTCACACAATAAGAGATTCCAGGTTAGGGCAGCAGCAGGATTGGTTAATAGCCCAATGGTGTTATCAAAGACCCACGCTCGTTCCATCTTTCCACTCTGCCGTCTTCAACGTAAGGACTTGCTCCTTAGGCTACCCCCTTTCATAGGTGCACGATGGCTGCAACACTGTCAGGCCTCCCATCCGGACACAACAGCATCCAGCAGAAAAAGAGGAACATTGTCTCTTTATGTTTCCTTTTCAGAGTGAGGAAACCTTTCTCAAACAACCTCAAATAAGCTTCCCCTCAGGGAAGCTTGAAGTTGTTTTAAACCAATCACTGGGAAGAGAAATGGAGTTACCAACATCAGTTTAGACAAACTAGAATTTACTTCTAGCCATGCGGTGTAGGGTGCATACCAGGACCAAGTTGGATTTCTCCCAGCAAGGATGAAGAGAGGATGGTTGTTGCACTGGAACCAACAGTATGAGGAATAATTAATGCTCACCATCGAATAAAATGCAGACTCCCGAAAGGCACGCGGCCTTTATCCGGTGGCCTCATGTGATCTCTGCTTTGCAGCCCCCACCCTCCAATCCACACGGCACAGTTTGCAAGGCAGACCAAGAAAAAACCATCGTCATCGAGTCCGTTTCGACTCAGGTCCTGGCAGGAGACAGAAGACATTTTCAGGAGGGGATTTAGAAGAGAGTTTTATGAAGGTACTATTGGCTGCAGCGCGGTCATGGTTCAACAAATCATCAAAAGATGTTGTTACCCAGCGGTGTAACAGCCGTGCGAGGCTGCTACCATCCTCAAGACGCACGGGAGGGAAAAGCGTTCTTAGTGGAGCCTGACACGAGTTGATGGCACAGAAAGGGGTGAGCCTGACAGACTGTAGTCACAGAGGACACACACACACCAGAGCCCAGGGTGAGACGGGGAAGACGAGAGGGAAGGAACACCCCAGCCTCTCCCTCCTGCTCTCCACTATGCAGCTGACACCTCAGGTGCTGAACGTTTACTAAAGTGGTCCATCAGCCTCCTGGGCCACAAAGCAGGGGAGAGGAGAGCAGAGGGTGGATTCTGATGGAAAATGCGGAATCCGTGAGTTAGCTGACCAAAACACAGAACAGTTTGCTGAAGAAAAATATTAGAAATACTGGTGGTAGTCTAGTCATTATGATCGTTCACTCGTACTCATTTCCAGTCACCTGTTTCTAATCCAAAAAGAGGCCAAGACCGCTCGGGTCCACAGCCCATCAGGACAACGTTCATATTAGGTTGTATTGCTAGCACCCAGCTCAGGGCAGTGTTCGTGCAGACCGCTGAGGAAGGCGTTGTTACGCCTCTGGTTGCTCGGTTTCACGACTGACTACCTGTAACAGCAAGAAGAGACGTTGGAAACAAAGTCGGAATGCGGACTTAGAGAAGAAACGGGTCGTGACACTGGTTGCAAGCATCTCATCATTGGGGAAACAAAACCTGAATCTGGGACCGAAATCTTGCCATTCCGTGTGGTGGAAGAGTTCTCATCTCGTCCAGGTTCAAACTAGCAGCATGACTGCATGTCACCGGGACCTGGAGCTCAGGCAGAGAGGAGCTGTGTGCCCTGGGCACCGCCTGGGCTTCGCCGCCTGGTGGCCGGGCCTGTGTTGGCGGCCCCAGGACCGAGCTGAAGCCGGACGGGGCCAGGCCTGGGGAGGGCGAGGATGCCCAGGATCCGGCGGCCTGGAAGACAGGTTCAAGGGCTGATTTGGATACCCTTATCGACTCCCGATTACAAGTATCTTCGACTGTCACAGCTCTGGAGATTGAGGTCAAGAGGCGGAGTATCTGAAAGAAACAACGACCCCAAGTTGCAAATCCCGTGTCCTCGCCTTCACCCTACCGCTCAAAGCCTGCCTACCCTGGGGGAGCCGCTTGAGTACCGTCCTCGCTCCAGTTTCTCCACCTGCGGAGTGGGAGGAGCCAGGCTGGGCGCTGCCTGAGCTCAGCTTTGGGAGCAGACCGTTCTCCTGGCTTCCCGCCTCCAACCCAACCGGGACCCTCATTTCCCAGCTTAAAAACGCTCTCGGTGCAGGAGGGCCGAGCGGAGACAGCCTCTCCCGCCAAGCGTCAGCCTCCCGGCGTCGCGTCCTCACGGCCCCTGTGGAGCCGCGGGGACAGCGGGGTGAACCCCGCGAGAGACGCACCCCTCACCCGCGCGAACCCTGCCGCTGGCCCTGCGGCGCCCCGGGCCCTTCCCCCGAGTCCCCGACGCCCTCCCTTCCCTGTCCCGCAGGATCTTTCCACCCCGGCGGGTCTTCCGGGGAGAGAATAAAAGTTTCCCGGCCCCAGAGTCCGAAAGAGGCGCGGCAGAAGCCACAAGTCCGCGCATCGAAACCCCACTGGCCCCGGGGACACCCCGGCCCCGGCGAGGTCTACACATGGCGGCGGAGGTGGATACACGGTTAGCGCTCAACCCGTTTTTCCACCGATTTGCAAAACGGAAAGTCACCACCATCACCCTCCGCCCTCCCCAGCCGCGCCGACTCCTCCCGGGAGCCGGAAGCAACAGGGAGTCGTTTTCGGGGAGCGGCAGCGGCCTGCGAGGCTGGGCTCGGGGCCTCCCCCCGCAGCTCCTCCTCCCCCAGCCCCCCCGGCCTCTGCCCCCCGGGGTCCTGGGCCTGCGCCCCAGGAGCGCGACGAGCAGCGCCAGCCCTCGGACGCGGAGACGCCCGCCCGCGCCGCGAGGGGCGAGAGGGGGCGCGGGGCCGACCCCTCCGAGCGCCCTTTGGGGGCCGCGCCCGGGAACGCGGACCGAAGCCCCGGCGCCCGCAGCCCGGCGGCGAGGGGGGGCGGGCAGCGTGTGCACGCGTGTGCGTGTGTGAGTGTGTACAATGGCGGGGGGCGGGCGTGCTGGCGGCGGGGCGCATGCTCACACGCCGCTCGTGACGTGCGCGGCCGAGGAGCTGGAGAGGAGCTAAGAGCCGCGGCTCTCGGCGGGGACGGCGAGCCGAGCCGGAGGAGGAGAGGAGGCGGGCTGGCCGGAGCGGAGCCGGAGCCCGAGCAACACCGGGAGGAGGGCGCGTGGAGCCCGGGCCCGGGAGCCGGGGGCGCCGAGCGGCAACTTCCGCAGCCTCCGCGCCAACGCCGACCAGCCGCCGCT
>NW_004444038.1:9641412-9642308 GCF_000243295.1 Trichechus manatus latirostris
GAGGACCCGGCGGCTCCCGCGTTCCTTCTTCCCGCCGGCCGCGTGACGGCGGCCACACTCCGGGGCCAGCGAGTCCATGGACGCGCCGAGTAGAAGTCGGGGGCGATAAGGCGGCGCGCGCGGCGGCCGGAGGAGCAGGCGACCGGGGGAGCGCGGCAGCTGTCGGAGCCATGGACTGCAGCCTCATCCGAACGCTCATCAACAGATACGTGAGTGCGCCCTCTCCCCACGCGCGGCAGGGAGCCGGGGAGGGTCTTTGCGCGCGGTGGGTGCTTCAAACAGCAGGAAAGTTCGGGGCTGGACGCCTTCGGAGTGAGGCCCGTACCCTCCGCCACGCGGGTTCGGACCCGACTTCCAAGGCCCGGAACCTGCAGCCCAGGCCGGCTGAGGCTTCATCCCTGAAGCGTGCCTCCCCCGCTGGCTCTGGACCCTGTTGCCGGCTGCAAACCCCCAGGGTCCTGTAAGGTCTTGAGGAGCCATGTGACTCTGGACCGGCCTCTCCCTCTCGGGACTTGTCCTGGCTCCTGGGAAAACTAGGTTGCTGGGGAGGGACCGCAGGGAATTTCCACCCTCAGGGCTTCCGACCTGGGTCCAGGTTTTCTCCAGCCTCTGACATCTTCCCCCGGGCCGCCATCTGCTCTCAGTCCACTGCGGCCTGGTCCCTCTCTGTGTTTGTTACCCCACACCGGCTGTTCGTTCTCTGATAATCTCTCCTGAGAGTCCGGGCTGGGATTTGAGCTGTCCCAGCAGACCTGTCCCCGATAGAGACACAGGTTTGGGGAAACATGTCAGATTCTGCTTCCACGCATTAATATCTGAACTCAGGATGAAGAGGTCGTGAAGGAAGTATTATATTTCTACAGAAAAAGGCAGTGATTTTTTTTTTTTTTTTTTTT
>NW_004444038.1:9643051-9650266 GCF_000243295.1 Trichechus manatus latirostris
TAGGTAACTAGATGTATAAGAGAAACACTTTATTGTGCAGGGATAGTCTGTTCTCAGCTGTGTTGCTCAGGAGGGGTGGGTCCCTAGGCAAGTTGTTTTATTGCCTTGGTTTCTCAAAGGGAAGATGGAAGAAGGGAGGGTGGACCTAGCATTTTCTTAAAATGCATTTACTGTTTTTCTGGCTGATTTCAGTTCCCTTCCAACGCTGACCCTTCACGTTTTAAAGGAGGATTGCATTTGTGTGAAATAATGCATAGTCTGTTTCCATGAGAGATGAAAGGTAGATGGGTCATCTTTCCTCTGATCCTTGGGGATGCTTGCCGCACTCCCCGGCTGCAATCTTCCCTTCCCAGACCACTTCCTGACTCTGGGACGCAGACACATGTCCTGTATGTGTGCCGTCTGTTATTCCCTTACTTTCTCCAGGCCTTCAGCTGGTTTATATTACATCAATCTGCATACATTTTGATGTAATCCACATTTTTCAAAATTGCCTCATACTATGTTTATTACACTTACGAAACCAAACTTTCTCTCCAAACCTAAGAGGCAAATGTTCTTTAATGACCTTCCCCTGTATTGTACATAGTTGATAATATCATCTGTAAATTAATCTTCTGTGAGTCACGAGGATACTATCTTCTTCCTTTTTTTTTTTTTTTTTTGGTAGTCTATTCATTTGGGTACTTAAGTATAATCACATACAAATCATTCATTTCTATGATTCTAAATTTATTTCTGTGATATTAAGCCAATCTGAGTTTTTCCAGAAAGTCATGATCGGTTTTCTTGTAATTTTGTTATCTTTTAATACATAGCTTTAAATTATATTTCATTTTGCTAGAAGGAAACAAAACAAAACTGTGATTGAATATTCGTATTTCCTGTGGTTTCCTTATGTGACTTATTTTATAAAAAATGAATACATAGCTTATAACCTGCCCCCTTCTAGTATTCACATAGACTTCCCAGGACAGAGAAAGCTTTTCAGCCACTTCTGATGCATGAGAGTTGCCAAAAGATAAAGACGTCCTTGGAAAACATTGCTATAGTATTTCATTCTGGGTTAGTTCCAGAGAGATGGAACAGCCAAGTGAACAAGAGAATTCTGTTCCATGTTAGGCCATATATATTCTAAAGTACTGGTTGTTTGATGGACATTAGCCACAGAGACATAGTGTGTATCTATAAATGGCACAGCGGTTATGGATTATGAAGTGGTTTTTGTACTTTTAGGTAGTTTGACTTACATGTTGTAAATTTTTTTTAACATTTTTTACGAAGTGGAAGAAGAGCTGGTGTTATCTTCCTTTTAGAGAGGAGTGGTGGGAAATATGGCTATAAATAGTTTAAATTCTGGGAGAAACCGGTATAGCCTCATGGTTTAGAATGTAGATTGTAGAACCAGATGACCAGAATTTGAACCTTCTCCTGGCCCCTTTTACGTTGTGTGACCTTGAGCAAATTGCTTCACTTCTTCTGTGCCCTCGGCTTTCTCATCTGAGGGTAATAATAGTACCCGTCTCATTGGGTTATTGGCAGTGTTAAATGAGATTGTACAGGTGAATCAGTAAGGATGGTGCATGGCTCCAAGGCAGTGCCCAGGAAATTGTTCACTACCAGTTGTTAGCAGACTTTAGTCCAGGTTTGGGGGCCTGAGGAGAGAGCAGACAGATGTGATGACGTGGTGCCTGCCTGCCTTCTGGCCAGCAGTCAGTATTGGCCAGCAGGGGACCCTGAGGTTGAGAGGTAAACTGAATACCTTGCTTTTGGGGAGTGTGAAGGGCCCAGATGTGTTTTAAAACAAAGTTTGTAAAACACTATGCAGTCTAAGCAAAAAAGTTTGCAGGCCACATTTGACCACACAGTTCATTTAAGGGAAAGCATCTTAGGATAACTTCATGGATAGCATGCTTCCCTCCCCTCCTTCCATGCTTCACATTTAGGGGATATGACATTTTAAAGTTCTACAAGAACGTAATCTTGTTTTTATGTCTATGTAATTTGTTTTTGATAATTTAGCCTTTAATAACAGGGTGATTATAGTTCTGTCATGCTGCTTGTGAAAGTTGCCACTTGTCCCATCTTACTTGTAATGGTGTTCCCTGGCATATTTCTAACACTTTAAGACTGCAGACTTTTGGGAAAAATCTGAAGATTTGCCTTGCTGACTGTAGGTATTTATTTTTGAAACAGTTGCATTACAGTTTTCTTTATAAGAGAAACGTAGACATTTTTAGACCCTGGAGAAATTCAAATATTGCTATATCGTTGTTGTTAGCTGCCTGCGGAGTCAGCTCTCAACTCATGGTGACCCCATGCACAACAGAGGACCGGTTGTGATCCATAGAGTTTTCATTGGCTGATTTTTCAGAAGTAGATCGCCAGGGCTTTCTTCCTAGTCTGTCTTAGTCTGGAAGCTCCGTTGAAACCTGTTCAGCATCATAGCAGCGTGCAAGCCTCCACTGACAGGTGGTGGCTGTACTTTAGGCGCATTGCGGGGAATTGAATTGAACCCTAGTCCCCTGCATAGAAGGTGAGAATTCTACCATTGTCTCATTGCCATATTATAGGGTTTTAGCCCTTCTGAAAAGTTCAAGAATTTAAATGCATGCCTATGTGTCTGCTTTTATTTATTTTTATTACCAACTGGTTTGTGACATTAATAGTACTATTCCAAAAGACAGACTTACTCGTTTGACTCAATGATACCAGTCCTTTGTACTGCTAAAACTTTACGTGCTGTATAATTTTAGAGCTGCTCTTCATAATTCAAGATTAGATGATACAGTGGGATCTTCCTCTTATTCAGCTCTTGGAGTCCCTGTCATAGGACCATTAAGTGAAACCACTTCAACCACCAGGCCCGGAAGCATTTAAAATAGATGAACCCATAGATGCATAACCCAAGTCCTGTAGATGGTGTGTCTCTGGCTGTGTGGTGGGTAAGTCTAAAGTATAGACTTGTAAAGTGTTTATCATTAACAAATATTGAACAAGGCAGCACGGAAAGCAAGTTCACCAGGTACCTGTCTTCAGGTGCTTATGTTTTAACTGGACATTTTAAAGCAGTATACCTAGGTGTATAATCTTAACCTTTATGGTCTAACTAACAAAGTTAAATTCTTTGCATTGTTCTCTGGAACCCTATTTAAATGTCTGCTTATTAGGAACAAGTGATCTTGAGATGCCTTAATTTCATGCCAGAAGGTAAATTTAATAACACAGGGGAAAAAGTTTTTATTAATTGAGTTCTGCCACAGTCAGCTAAATTTCTCAGGATGGGAACAATGTCCTCATTTTACAATTATTTAAAATTACCTTGAATCCACTGACAAGCATACATCATTGCTAAACACACAGAAAGTTCCCTATTTACAAATGTGTTGGGCTCCTGAAACCTGAAATACAAATTATTCCTGGTGCTTGGACTTTATTTTTTAATAGAAACAGTGTTAATAAAAGCTGATTAGATTCCCAAGTCCCAAACTTCTAAATTTTTTTTAAACTGAGTTAAATACAGGTAAAAATGCTATTTACTTGCAACAAAAATCAATAAAAAGCAATACTTACAGCACTAGAAACTCAACAATATTGAATAAGGGCTTAGTTTTGCTTTCACTTGGATGCTGTTATTGTTGTTGTTAGGTGCTGCCAAGTCGGTTTCAATTGATAGCTACCCCACGTACAACAGAACAAAACACTGCCCGGTCCTGCCCATCCTCACAATCGTTGCTGTGTTTGAGCCCATTGTTGCAGCCACTGTGTCAATCCATTCATTGAGGGTCTTCCTCTTTTTCACTGACCTGCTACTTTACCAAGCATGATGTCCTTCTCCAGGGACTGGTCCCTCCTGATAACGTGTTCAAAGTACGTAGACTAAGTCTCCCTATCCTTGTTCTAGGAGCATTCTGGCTGCACTTGGATGCTGGTATCTTAGAAATAGAAAAATAGTCATAGTGATTAAGAGTTCAGGCATTAGAGTTTAAAAGGCCTTGGTTCAAATTCTGTCTCAGCCATGATTGTGTAGCCTTGGGCAAGCTGGTTGGCTTCTTGAGCTGTTTCCTCATCTGTAAAATGAGGATTATTGGTGGTACCTGTCTTACAGGCTCACTGCAAAGATTTGATGAGATGCTCTGAGTAAATAGCCTAGCACGGTGCCTGCGTATGGTAGGTGCTCAGTACATGAGAGCTCATTACCATAAACATGGATTTAATGCTGCCTGGCAATCCTTCTGTGCTTCTCAAGGAAACTTCTTCTCACCTCTGCTCTCTCCAGCCCCTCATACCCCTTTGTCCTCTTCCTGTGGGGAGCTGATGACCTTGCCTTGTACTTCACGCGGACAGCAGAAGCCATTAGGCAGGCACCTCCCCCTCCCACCCGCCACCACACCCGCCAGCCCCGAGTGCCCGTGCTCTTGCGGCCCTTCTCATTTGGTGCGCGTGATCCTCTTCTGATAACAGCCAGTGCCTGAGCTCTGGATCTGCCCCACTTCCCCCAACCTCATTCCTTCTTTCTCCGGGATCATCAATGGTGACATCTTCATGGTGACGTCTCCCTCTTTATGGTGACATCGTCTAGTCCCCGTGGCCTGCAAAAAAAAAAACAAAAAAAAAACCAAACCCATTGCTATTGAGTCGATTCCAACTCATGGAGACCCCATGTGTTAAAAAGTAGAACTGTCCCATAGGGTTTTCTTGGCTGTAATCTTGACGGAAGCAGATCTCCAGGCCTTTCTTCTGTGGTGCTGCTGGGTGGATTTGAACTGCCAACCTTTAGTAGCTGAGAGTAAACCATTTGTGCCATCCAGGACCTCTCCTGCAAGCATGCCTCAATATTACCGTTTTTTTAAAAGAACAAACACCTTCTCAAACCCACGTCCCCCTTCTGCTCTCACCCTACTTCTCTGTTTCCCTTTGCAGCTAAATTTTGTTTTCAGTGGCTGGTCCAGTGCTGACTTGTCTTCCTCTCCTCCTGTGTAAGCTTTATCCCTGCAGGTGGGCGTCTGTCCCCATTGCGCCACTGAAAGCACTCCCACCAGGTCACCAGTCGCCTCTGTGTTGCCCTCTTCCGTGCTCATGTTTCCCCCTTTGTCTTCGACCTCACAGCCTTCAGTGTAGTTGGCCCCCTGCTCCCTCATTCATTCACGTCTACCTAGCAGGTGTCCACTTTATGTTCATTGACAACATCAGTGAAACAAACTAACAGTGAACAAAATCAACCTCTGTCCCTGAGGGGCTTACCTTTGCTAGGAGGGGCAGACAATAAGGAAATAAGTAAGTGTTACAGTATATCAGAAAGTGCTAAGTACTGAAAAAAAGGGAATGGAAGTGGGCAACTGGAATAGGGTGCTCAGGGTTAGTAGGCCTCATTGAGCAAAGACTTTGTAGGGTGAGGGAGTGGGCTCTGAGGATATTGGGAGGTGTGTCCCAGGCAGGGAAAGGCAGAATGGCCCATGCAGTAGCCTTAAATTGCCTGCAGGCCTTTCTTGAAAGGCTTTTTGGTTCTCTTCTCTTGCTGGCTGTCTGCCTTCACGGGGCTCACCCCTGGGGCTCAGTGCATTGCCCTTCTCCCTTCTCTGTCAGCTCCCTCTGCCTAGGAAGATACTTTAAATACCCTCCATATGTCAGTGAATTCCATTTCTCCCCCGTGTACCAGGCTCATATGTCCAGTTGTCTGGAACAGCTCCTGGCACAAAGTCAGTACACAGTAAATAATCCAATGGATGAATGATTGCTTTCTTATCATTATTGTTAATAAAAGCATTGAAGAGGGTGCCCTGGGGTGATTCTGAAGGAAACTTCATGGTATTTCCAAGGACTTGAGTGATTAATGACAGTCTTCATGTTTAATGTCACTTGAAGACTTTTGAATCGCCTTTGCTTAGTACATTTCAGAGACTCACAAAACTGAAAAAATGGACAGGGATTTTGACGGCATCTGGTCGAACCCCCATGTCGAATAAATAGGGGCTCTAAGGGACTCGACGTCCGTGGGTTATTGTTTTGTTGTAAGAGAAGGAGGTTAGGTACCGAAATCACAGACTGGCTGGGGCTCCCCCTGCTGGTCCCCTGCACCCCTCATGGGCTGCCTTGACTCGGCTCATAGAGTCAGTGTGAAGTTTCTCACCGTATTCTGATGCAGTGCTCTTTTGTGGATGGTGGGTTAATATTGTGATTCTGGAGGTCCTAGAATTTGTTTCTTTCTTTCTTGCACACATCCCTTGTACTACAGGATCTGGACTGGAGAAAAATCAACAGTGTCTTTCACCTGGAAGTCTTGTGTCAAGAATAAGGATTCTAAACTGGTCCTGGATGGAGTTAGTAACCCCTTGGAACGATTGGTGGAACCAGGGGCATGTGTGCTTTTTGTTTTCTTTATAGGGATTTCCTGATTGTCTTCCACTCCTCGGAGGAGTCCCTGACCTCCTTAAGGGTAAGAATGTCCGTCCTAGAACATAGGTGGGAGACTGGTCCTTTGATGCGGTTGCGTTTGGCTGCACGCTGGCTTCAAAACGATTTGAATTTGTTGCGAGTTTTTTAAATATGGGTGCACGTACAAAGTTCCCCAGTTTTTCAAAAATCGTATGATCTGGCGATACCCAGCCGGCTTCCATGATGGTCACGGTTGCTGTGGTGAGTGGTTGTTGATGAAGGACGCAGGGCTGTCCTGCTGCCTCTTGTCTTCTCACCTGGCCTGCTGGGCACCTTTGCTCCCTGTACATCTCTGTTACATTTGAGTTTGTGACCCCTGCCCTGTTAAGATACAGGCTCTCCTGGTTTTAGATGCTGGAGTTTAAAGCCAACTGTTCACACTTTGTTATTCAAGTTTCCTGACTGCCTTATCTGCTTCATGCTTTTGTCTGTTGATATGTTTTGTTTATAATTGATACGGCTGTGATTGCAACAGAAAAGGGGAAGTTTCTGTTTACTCCAGTGTATATCCTGGGACACTATCCAGGACTTGGTGGCACAGTGGTTAAGAGCTCGGCTGCTAACCCAAAGATCAGCAGTTAGAATCCACCAGCCGCTCCTTGGAAACCCCGTGGGGTAGTTCTGCCCTGTCCTGTGGGGTTACCATGAGTCAGAGTCAACTTGGCAGCAACAGGTTTGGTTGGTTGTCTGGTGGCACAGTGGTTAAGTGCTTGGCTGCTACCTGAAAGGTCAGCGGTTCGAATCCACCAGTCACTCTGGGAGAAAGATGTGGCAGTCTGA
>NW_004444038.1:9650396-9683490 GCF_000243295.1 Trichechus manatus latirostris
TCCGGGCCAAGGCCACAGCAAAATAGGCGGGCACTGTGGTCCCGGGCACGGCCACAGCAAGATACGCGGGCACTGTGGTCCGGGCCACGGCCACAGCAAAATAGGCGGGCACTGTGGTCCGGGCCACGGCCACAGCAAAATACGTGGGCACTGTGGTCCAGGCCACGGCCACAGCAAAATAGGCGGGCACTGTGGCAGGACAATAATTAGTTGCCTCTTTAATTCTTTAAGTATTATTTCAACATTTTTTAAGCGGGGCGGGGAGAAACTTTTCCTGTGAATAAGAATTATATACTTCTTCCTTTATGCTCATAGTAAGGAATCTATTAGAAATATATTTGTACTTGCAATTGCCTTTCATTTCAGTTTTTCATTACTTTTAACTAGGTTGAGTTAGTCATTCCAAATGGGTAGAGATCGCTTCGATGGATATAGTTTCAAATTCCTATTCTGAGTATGTTTAAGGAACCCCCCTCCCCCACTCTGGTTTTCTGATGACCGAATATTTCCCATTTTTATGTGGTTTTTACTTCACCTTTTTCTAGTTCTAGAACCAGAACACTTCTTCTTCTTTAAATTTATTATGCTTTAGGTGAAAGTTTACAGCTCAGGTTAATTTCTTATACAAAAATTTATACACATACTGTTATATGACCCTAGTTGCAATCCCCACAATGTGACAGCACACTCCCCCTTTCCACCCCGGGTTTCCCGTGCGCATTCAACCGGCTGCTGTCCCTTTCTGCCTTCTCATCCTGCCTCTGGACAGGAGCTGCCGTTCGGTCTCGTGTATCTGCTGAAACAAAGCACACTATTCACAATTATTATGTTTTATAGTCCAGGCCAATCTTTGTCTGAAGAGTTGGCTTCGGGAATGGTTTTAGTTCTGGGTTAACGAGAGTCTGGGGGCCATGTCTTCACGGGTTCCTCTAGTCTCAGTCAGACCATTAAGTCTTCTTACCTGAATTTGAGTTCTGCACCACACTTTTCTCCTGCTCCATCAGGGACACTCTGTTGTGTTCCCTGTCAGGGCACAGAGCACTTCTTGAGAGGCAGGTTAAAATGTTACAATTTAGACATTAGAACAAGTCCCTTTTTTCTGGGAAACAGCCATTACGCCATGCATTATTTGGTCAGAATTCCCACTGGCTGCACACAGGGTTGGTGGTCCATTGAGTCAATGCACAGTAAGTGTGTTCGTGTGTGCAAAACATTTCAACGAAGGTAGGTTGCCCTTGGCACCCATGCCCATTGCCGTCAAGTTGATTCCTACTCATAGCAACCCTATAGGACAGAGCAGAACTGCCCCATACAGTTTCCAAGGAGCGGCTGGAGGATTTGAACTGCCAACCTTTTGATTAGCAGCCTGAGCTCTTAACCACTGCGCCACCAGGGCCCTTGGCACAGAGTGGTTTGCTTTCCCTGAAGTTTACTTTAGCTGCATTGTGACCGTTCATGTATTTTACGAATTTCCTGATTGGTGGAAGCCAGAGTTAAGCAGCACCTTATTTGTGATTCGTGCCAGTGAAGATCTAGCTTAGGGTCCTGGGCAGGCTTCTGGATAGCAGTCCTGCGTCTAATCCAGCTCTGCTTTGGGAAATTCACTTACACTCTGGGAGGCAGCTGTAAAATGAGACTAATGGTATTTCTTGTCTCGACTTCCCTGGGTTGTGAGGATCGAATGAACTAATGTACATGAAAATAATCTGTACATTGTAAAGTGCTACAAAAATATCTTGGGAAAGAGCTATCTATTTCTTGTGTATCTCATGTGACAAAGGTTATTTTTTGACTCATAAAGGGGATGAAAATAAGATCATTTTTCCTGGTTAATAGATAAGAAAGTAAAGACAAGGTTTGTTACTTGTGGAAAGGATTATTTGATCAAAGGCCAGTAAATGATGTATTTAGCAAAGATGGAAAGAATGTAGCCTGGCAAATACGTCATCTCTGTCCTTAGTCTACTCACTTCCCACCCCCACTCCCAAAAAAAAGCAAATAAAAAAAGGGCTGATGTGAAGGAGACATTAATTGGGTCCTATGCTTACGGATCATTCCCATGAGCCAGTCTTGGACATCTTGGAGCCGTTTAAGAGGAAGAAGAGAACTCTCCTCTATTGGCGTCTGATATGCTGGGTCCTGGCTCAAGTGCTTTGTCCACATCACATCTTATCTTCACGACAGTCCTACCAAGGAGTGTTACTCCCATTTTTACCATAAGAAAACTGTCTTGTCCACAATCACACAATAAGTTGCGTGGTGGAATATGGAGTGGAACCTGTTTGCCTGACTCTGTAACGTGTTGTTTTCCCTGTAGCTTACATCCTGTTAAGGGTTTAACTGTGGGCATTATTTCATTCTGTTGTACGTAGGGTCACTATGAGTCGGAACCAAGTTGATGACACCTAACAACAAGGGTGATTATGGAATCCCTGGGTGGTACAAATAGTTAACTTGCTCAGCTGCTAACCAAAAAGTTGGAGGTTCGAGTCCAGCCAGAAACACTTTGGAAGAAACGCCTGGAGATCTGCTTCCAAAAAATCAGCCATTGAAAACCATGTGGAACACAGTTCTACTCTACGGCAGCTAATGTTTTTAGTCTTGAGATACAGGCTTAAGGGAGTATGATCTAGTAGTGTTAGAAGCCATCTCACTCCAAGGCGGGAGGGTACAACCGTTAGCACAAAGCTGATTCCTGTGAGATGGAGGTCAGACATACCTCTACTCTTCAACCTTTTACCAATTTTGACACCAGCTGTCCTCCCCAAAGCACTCTCTATTTTTTTGCTGGGTTCGATAACTTGCTTCAGTGGCCACACAGAACTCACAGCCCATACTCACGATTATGTGGCTTATTAGGGAAGTAACAGGCTACAATTCAGAATCAGGATTATGTTGGAAGTAGCAGGAACAGTGTAGGACAGGATCAGCATGTCAATCAGGACAGCTTCCAACCAAGACTGCTCTCAGCTCCTTCTTGGCCGTGCTAGTTGGTAACCCTTCTCTTGGTTATGTCTGCAGGCTGAGCCCCGCTCGGGCCTCTGCCTTTGGGCCCCGCTCAGCCTGGCCTCTGACCTGATCAGGCAAGTGTTACAAAGTTCTTTACCTCCACTGACAAGTGCCCAAAGGCGCTCAGCTCTCTTGCTCTGTGGATCCACCAGCCTACCACAGCCGTCTGGTGCTGGTCTCCTGGTTCACAGCTTTTACTGCTACCACCATCTCGTGCTGCCTCGCACATTCTTGCACTGTCTCCACCGTTACAGCTGCGTCTGTCTCCTGAGTCTAGGAGGCTCTCAGTGCAGGGACCCTGGATCCAAAGGACATGCTCCGTTCCTGCTCTTCTTCTTGATGGTAGTGAGGCCCCCCTCAAACTCTCTGGGATTGACTCTTTTATATGCCTGCTCCTCCCACGAAGACCACAAACTGACCAATCCCCTCGGCATGCCACAGTCACCTAATTTTCTTTGTAGTTGACCAATCCCTGCAAGTGCTTGCATAGTAAACTGTCCAATCTCTTTGCAGGATTGCGGCCTAGCAAGTCATCTTCCCACAGCTACAAACCCAAGGCCAGAAAGGCCGTCTATAAAGAGAAACCTGCTGCGCGGCAGGGACTTTCCTCTAAGAACATGATAGTGTGTGTAGACTTCGTGCCATCTCCTTGGGTTGTACAGTGGTCTTCTTTACTTCCTAATTTTCTCTCTTTTTTTTCCTTCTGTGTCTTACTTGGTGAGATTACCAGACAGTGAGTTTTTGAGATGGTAGTCATGTTAATATAGAAGTTTGATTATTGAGAAAATAGATGCTAAAAATGTAACTAAGGAAGGAATAATTTTTATTATGAAAAATGGACATATCTCTTTTTAAGATATATTTCTCAGCTTATTGCTGAGTCTGTAGACTTAGTTTTTTGCTTTTGTTTTTCGGCGCTAACATCTTAAATATAGAACAGACAGGCACTCTATATGTATCCTATCAAAGTAGGACTGCTTAGATGGTGACTATCAAAGGTATGCAAAGAGGAGCAGTTTGAAAAAGAATATTAAGTTTGTTTACTCTTGTATCAAACAGAAACAAATGCTCCACAATTCTTAGCTTCTGGGAAGACACAGAATATAAAATATTTAGTGGGAGTTGTTTTTTTTTCTTAGTTGTGAAACAGATTTAGGGGATTTGACTATTATTAAATATGATAGACCATAATTTCCATGACTTGATGTGATCTAAGGCCTTGTGTATTTCTGGCTTTTTTCCTTTTTTGGAGGGGGTTGGTAGAGAAGAGGTGATTTTCAATTAGAAAATGTTATTGTGTATTGGTTTTGTTTTTGTATTATAATCCAGATACCCATTTTCTGGCTTGTTGCCAGGACAGATGTTGCAGTGTGTATCACATAACTGGATTGGACATATCTGGGCTTAGGAAGCAAGCAGGCTGCTACATAATGATCCAATTCTTATAGTAAATTGAATTTGCTTTTCAGGGTTTTTTTTTTTTTTCCCCCCATTGGTCTACCTTTGTACAGGATGACATTTTACTTTCACTAAAATTGTAAAGTGATAGTTGGAAGTTGAACTTGAAATACAAGTTGGAATAATACGCACATACTGTTATCTCTGCTGTTATCTACAGTGTTGGAACCAAAACAGGTGGACCTGGTAGCCACCACCTGGCGTCCCACCCATCAGTAAGCCCCTGGCTTTTCACCGCAGTAAGTAAAGCTCCCCAGCCAACTTGTCTGACTTTCAATGGTAGTTTTTTTATAATCACAGCCTCACTATTTTTTATTAAATATTTGCCAGAGCTGTTAGAAGCACATTTCAGAAATGATCATAGAGCATTCCTTGTCTTTCTGTCAGGAGTTATTTTGGCTTCGGGTGATTGTTGGAAGGATTCTGGGTACTTTTCTTCCATGTTGACAAAACATGCCAAGCTGAATGGCTCCAGCGTTAAGTAGAGACCGTAAATGTTTCTGACACTATTTAAAGCCAGAGGATCCAGTGGGGTTCTTCTGCCTCACACTGTGGTTTTGACTAGGAATGTCTGTGTAGAATGAGACTCTGGAATTGAGGAGTCTGCTTACTGAAGACCTCAAGTTTATATTTGGGGAAATTTGGGAGTCTGAGATGGGGTTTGCGTGTTTGAGCCTTCCCTCTCTTTGTACCCCCTCCATATATGGGAGCAGCTTGCTTGTCCTTCCTTCTGTCTGGGCAGAGCTCTTGACTGCCCGGGAGGAGGCAGCCGCTTCATGGTTACATTGAGTAATCTCCCTGCTTGAGAGAAAAGAGGATTTCCCTCAACCTATATTCAGCAAAGGATTAGGGACAATTAAGTTCCTCCGTTAGAATATCACGTCGACTTTTGTATGATTTTTCATGAAAATCTCAGAGATTACCCAGTAAAACACAAGAATGGTGAAAAAATCGTGGACTGATCCCTGGTTTGGAAGACATATGATTTAAGGATAATTGAGATGGAGATTTATCTGTCATTTCCAGATAAAGTACCTCGTGTGCGCGTGAAATGATTTAAATGATCATTTTTCCTTAGAACTTTTATTACTGAAATAGTTGTTCTGATTCATGTAAACATAAACTTAAAATGTTTAGTAACTATGAACTATACGCATGCATGTTTTTACAGTAATAATCTACCGTGGGGCAAGTACACATATCTGAAAGCAACATGCATATAAAGAAAGCTGGAATGATCTTAGCGTGGTTGGAGTTTCCATTAGGCGGCTTTGTTCTAGTCCTTGGAGCCCTGGTGGCGCAGTGGCTTAGCGCTCTGCTGCTAACCAAAAGGTCGGCAGTTGGAATCCACCACCTGCTCCTTGGAAACCCTATGGGGCAGTTCTGCTCTGTACTATAGGGTCCCGATGAGTCGGGATCGACTCAACCTTATTGGATTTGGTTTTCTTTGGAGGAGAAAGGGGCCATTGAGGGTTGTGAACAGAGAAATGACATGACCTGACTTACATTTTATTTCATAGGATCACATTTTGGCTGCCCTTCAAGTTTCATTGCTTAAAATATGGAATATGTTGTATGTGTTGATTTTTTTAAAATTCATTTTGTATGTTTTAAAATTTGTATGGCCAAAGGAGGAAAATACGCCATAATAGATAAATTAGGGTGATTTTTAACATCATAAAAATGTATTGATTTATTAAATGAATATTCAAAAGGTCAATTTATGGGCAACTCTGGGTAGTGTTTTCTGGGTTTGATGTTGTATATCATGCCTTCCTGGGAAAAGCATTTTTTTTCATTTATAATCAATGAAAAGACCTTAGCAGAGTCATGGGAAGACTTGTTGAAACCTAAGCACTAATTAACTTTTAATGGAAAACGTACCCAGGTAGAATGGTTTTATATTTCTCTTAAGTAATTGGTGACGCTGAATTTTTTTAAAAGTTAAATACTTGCATGTGGGGCTTCATTTGAGCCGTATGTTTTGCTAACTGTGTGTCTGTCTGAGAGTGACAAATGTGATTATTGTTCAGACAAGAAAATTTGGTGTCTCTCTTGGGGTAAATAATACTTTAGTAATAAAAGAATGTTATGAAAGTTTAGTAGGCAGTATTATATTATAAGTGTTTAATAGGCAGTACATGTAAGTGAGATAGCTCACAATAAGAAGTTTGTTTAATGATATTATAAGGTTACATGGCTTTTTCGTAAGTACGTTTATAAGAATCTGGAGTTGAGGCCATTTTATGTGAAATTTACTTCCACAGCTATGTTCTGCAAATTGATGGTTTGATTTGAATAAGTTTTCTATCTTTAGTTAATCTATAAAAAATATATTTTAGTATTTAAAAGTTACTAAGAAATAGAGCAAAGCAATTTAAAATTACATTTGAGAGTGTTTTTCTCTAAAATTGTGGTTGTGTGAGAAGTAAATTTCCTGTTATTTCTACTCTGAAGATGATAGGAGGGTTTTTTCTGAAATTAAAATAATAATTTCTTGATTTCATAAATCACTGTAGCTTTTTAAAGACAGCATAGTTTTAAAAATCTGTGAGTCACCTTATTAGTTGTTGATATGTTACTAAGAAACCTAATTATACAATTGGATAATTATATCTCTTAAATAGTATGGCTCATAAAAAAAAAAACCCATAATTGTAACATTAAATTGGCTAGATACTCTTTTTGACAGGCAATCGTTAGAGGTGACAGAAAAGTAAAGTTTTCGAAATAAAAAGAAGTATTAATTGGCTTTTCACTAGCATCCTCACAATTTTAATTCATTTAAAAAATAGGTCAACATTAGTTTCTATCAATTTATTACCCTTACAAATTTCAGAAAGATTTTTAGTCTGATGTACAACTTGTCATAAGTGTGGAGGTCTTCTATTTGTCATTTAAGATGCGGCCTTTTTTTTTGACTTTGGAACTGGCAGTGAGTGTGGTAGTGACTTTTTTTCCCTTTTGGTTCCAGCCTTGCCACAGACAAGTCATATAATTTTGGTCAGCTTCTCAGTGAATGACCTACCTCCAGCCTGTGTCCTCAACCAGCTGAAGATGTTTCTGTGTGTAGAGAATTTGGGGCCAAGTATATCTAAACAATATATAGTGTAATTTTATTTTCCTAACAAGCCTAGCCGAGTAAGAGAGCAATTTGGGTTCATATTTTTTCTACGAAAACGTGCAGAGGTAAGCATGACATTTAAATTACATCTGCTGGTCATGTGGATCCTTTTGGAAAGGCACCTTCTCAGAAAGATTTTTGTATTATATCTCAAAGGCCAGGATATGGCTTCCAAACATATAAATTCTGAATGTAAATCAGGACCATAAGACACGTGATGTGCTTTTGTATGTGACTTGTGGAATCAAGTCTCCCTACTTCATAAGCCTAATCTCCACATACACATATGGTTTTAAAATTTGATAAAAATGGCAGCTTGAATGTTGAATGTTGTTGATTCTGACTCATAGACTCTATATGAGTAGAACTGCCCATAGGGCTTTCTAGGCTGTAATCTTTATGGGAGCAGATTGCCAGGTCTTTTCTACCTTGGAGCAGGTGGTGGGCTCAAACCACCTTTTTGCTTGGCAGCTGAGTGCTTAACCAGTGCGCCACCAGGGCTCCTTTGGCAACTTGAATCCTGTCTGGTAATGCACAGTAGTGAGCCCAACTGCTGATAGAAGCCATTGTTGACTTTTCCAATATGATGTACCAAACATGAATGAGCAGGAGGCAAAGCCCATTCGTGTGTGTACTGTACAGAGAACAAACACCCCAAGATCGCTTTCAGGGACTTTTCTTGCGCCTCCTGACCCACAGGCTGTGGAAGAGTGGGGTTTTCTACACTGTGTAGGATGTTCAGATCCTCTCCTTGCTACACTTTAAACCTAAAGGAAGGAACCCAAGGGACAGGAGAAAGGGCCTAAGGTATCAGTCAGTGGGAGAGAGAGAGGTCCAGCGGGGGTGAACAAGGCACAGGCCATGTCCTGCACTCCTTCTGCTCGGCTTCCTTCATCCTGCAGCAGTGCTCACCTGTGTTCTCAGGTAGCTGTCCGAGGTGGTTCTGACACCTTAGATTTGCACGTGGTGCTCTCTGGGTAGAGGTGGGAGCAGCCATATGTGAAATATATAATAAAAGGAATGGTGGATTTGGGTTGTTAGTGGGTATCCCGCATAAATGTTAAGGAAGACCAGTTCCATTATTTAGCGAATACTAGAATAGTAAGAATAACTTAAAAAAAAAAGAAAGGACTAGTCACAAAGGTCTACTGTTTTTTTTTAATCTATTCTGTGCCACACCACAGTATTGTCCCCTGGCGAGAGTAAAGAAGTACTTATCTGCCAGGAGCTCTTACCATCTCGTCTCTTCTGTTGAAACAAATCCAGGTAGTGACTAGTGATTAAAAACCCCTTGCTGTGGAGTCAATTCTAATTCATAGCGACCATATAGGACAGTAGAACTGCCCTCTAGGGTTTCCAAGACTGTAATCTTTATGGAGAATGGACTCGATGGCAATGGGATAATCTTTATGGAAGTAGACTGCCACATCTTTCTCCTGTGAAGCGGCTGGTGGGTTCGAACCACCGACCTTTTGGTTAGCAGCCGAGCTCAGAGACTGGAGACTGGGTCTCCAGTGGGGAGATTGGTTTGTCCTGAGGGCAAAGAGGAATAGTGTTTGAACAGCAGCAGACACTTCAACCCAGGAAGAGCCTGCTTACCACGAGCGAAGACCTGAAGACCCTGCTAGGGAGGAGAAATGGGAGGCAGTTTTGGCAATTAACAGAAGGCATGCGAGAACCATTGTTCACCCAGGACCACACAGTGACAGGACCAAAGTGTTATCAATGCTTCTGTGTGCCAGGAGCTAGGGGGAATGGTTGTTGAGGACAGGGACTCTGTTCTCAAAGTGCTGCCAGAGTTGGGGTAATAATGATTGGTGTTGGCTGCTGAAATCAGAGACAGGAGGCTGGACATGTCTTGTGTTTGAGGGGAGGAGAAGAGAACTAATAGTCATTGGTCCCTGTGTGCCAGGAACTTCAGACATGATATAGCAAGAGTGATACACCCCTTGCCGCCAAGTGGATTCTGACTCTTAGCAACCCTATAGGACTGAGTAGAACTGCCCTGTAGGGTTTCCAAGGAGCAATTGGTAGATTCAAACTGCCAACCTTTTGGTTAGCAGCCGAGCTCTAACCCCTGCACCACCAGGGCTCCAGCAACAATGATAGGTAACACCTAGCGATGGATGGTTTGTGCCTAATGCCAAGCCCTGTGTCAGTGCTTCGCCTGCATCACCAAATTTTACCCTCGGAGATGGTGACAGGCGAGGGGATAGACTGGCACAGAGGCTAAGTGCCCTCCATGGCCCCACAGCAGTAAGGCGGACGCTGGGATTGGCGGCTAGGCTTGTCTGACCCCACGGCCCATGCCTAACCTGATTGCATGGTCCGGGGCTCTCGTGTCCTGTCTGTCTCCATGTGGTCTTTACAGCAACCACAGGAGGTACGTAGTCCTAAGGGAGTTGATTCCTGGAGAGGTAAAGGGATTTTCCAAACATAGGGAAGTCAGGCTGTACAGCTGGGCCTTGGATGGATGTGGGCTGGGGACTTGTGTGGAGGGGAGCAAGGGGGGTTGTTGCCACTGTTCCTGAACCAGAGCCACATTTTTTAAAATTCTGTTGAAATTTAGAATTTAGTATTCAGTGTATAACATTTTGTGATTTAAAAAAGTAACTTAAAACTGGTCAAAGGGAAAGTTGCCATAAACTGCTTATTTGTTAATGTTGACATAAGACAAAAACGAGAAAAAAGAAAAAAAGGGGGGAGGGGAGAGTCCCACTGATACTGCTCATAAATGACCTGTCATAGTGTTATGTTTCAGGGGTTACAGATTTTGAGCTCAGTGGGTGGTTCTTTGTTTTGCTTCCATTTTTGAAGCAGCTGGAAGGTGTGGGTTTTCCGAATTCCAAACCTGAATTTACTAAAGAGTAAAGTCTCCAAGACTTGGGGAACAGCCCAAATATGTGAAGTAAGATTTAACTTTTGGATTGATACAAACAAATTGAAAATGAGGAGTATGTATGTTCTCTGCTTTCTAAATATAACCGGGAGGAATCTCCAGTGATGACTCACCTTCCGGAGCAAGCAGGTAAGTGGAGGGTGCAGGGAGGAGAAGCCTTAATTAACATTCAGCCGAATCTGAGATTTCTTCTTGCTGCCCTGTCATCTGTGAAACAAAGCACGGGACCAGGATTTAGGACCTCTGACTCCTGGGAACACTGGCCCAGTGTGTGATATTCAAGACCTTTTATTGATTATTTTTAAAAAAACAAAAACAGAAGTTATCATGTGCCTTTTCCACGTTTGCTTCCAAATGTTTTAACCATTCTCCCTCTCCACATGTACGTACTACTTGAAAATACTACGGTTGCTTTCTATTTCTCAGCAATGGGACCAGTAGCTCCCCAGGAGAAAACAATCTAGTGGTACTCACAAGAAACCCCCCCCCCCAAAAAAGCAAAACAAACCCAATGCCATCGAGTTGATTCCTACTCATAGCGACCCTCTAGGACAGAGTAGAACTGCCCCATAGGGTTTCCAAGGCTGTAATCTTTACAGAAGCAGATGGCCACGTCTTTCTCCCTCGGAGCAGCTGGTGGGTTTAGAGTGCTGACCTTTTGGTTAGCAGCCGAGTGCTTAACCACTGTGCCACCAGGACTCCTCACTTACAAGTAAAGAGGAACTTAATTAGCTGTCACCCCCTACCCTCATGTTCCATTCATGATTAGAATTAACTCTGGACAAGCGACGGAGAGAGCGTTTCCTGCAGCCCTGGTTGAACCCTCAGCAGCTCTAAGTGGGTATTATTTAAACCCCCAATTACAGGCGATGAAATGGAGGCCCAGAGGGTTGAAGCAACCAATCCAAGGTCGCACATGTAGTAAGCAGGTGGAAGCTGGATTTGAACCCCCAGTTTTATGTCTCCAAGGACAGGTTTTTCATTGTACTGCCACCACATAACCCTTTACTAGTAAGCTCAGCTGTGAAGGTAGCTTCCGTGGTTTGGTCAGTAAAGAGGGAGGGGAGGGAGAGAGGATGTCTGGGTGGGGAGAGACACTCCAGCACAGGAAGGAGGTAGCTTTCTCTTCTTTACATTTGAAATGCGGATTGGCTGATTAACAGCTCTTCAGCATTACTTAGAGGCCCCTTTCAATGGGACCAGGATTAATACCCCAACTAAGATTTAAAAAAAAAAAGAATTGTTTCTAACATGTAGCTCAGTGGCCAGGGATCAGTTCTGGCTGGATTTTGTCCCGTTCTGCCTTTTCTAATATCTGTTAGAAAAAATTAAACCTTTGTTGTTATGCCTTGTTTGGGAGCTTGGTGATGTATAGTCCATCCGGGTGAAGCCTGTGCCTTCAGGGTTTACACACAGACATAGCTGAGCAGAGAGTGTATAAACGAGTGTGCAGCACTTCTGGAAGTGGGACTTAAGAAAGCCCAACTTCTGAACGGACCAAGAGTTAATGTATTGAGAAGAGACGTATTTGGTTAATATCAGCAGAGGCTCTAATTTTTTTAAAAGTTTAATTCAGTTTCAGTGGACTTATAGTTGTTATTCTGTTTTACACGTGTAGTATTATAATACACAAAGTTCACAAAGCTTTATGAATACTGGTTAAATGACGTGATTTTTAAAAGTTTTATGGTTCTTGTGGATGTAAGAATTCATATTATTAAACATACTTAGGGAAAAAGAAATTGTGCGCGTGGTGTAAATAAATGATACTTTTGTTTTTTAAGGACTATCATGTTTGCCTTTTAAAAGAAGCGCTCGGTGGATTTTTGATTGGTGTTTAATGCGGTGGTTTCTAAGACTCGAGTTGTTTCAGTCAGAATGGAAATTCCATTTTTCCATTTAGTTTGAAGGAAGAGCACATTTTGGCCATTTAATCGTGTACTGTAACTGTTGATGAGGATAAAATGAAACCAGACATCAGTTTGTGTGTACCGGATTGAAGGGGAAAAGAAAAAGCCATGAATGCTGATGAAGAATTGATACCAGGCAGGCTGTATACAGGGCAGAGTAAAAACCAAATAAAATATACATGGTTTTCATATTTAATTATTGGTAAAATGCACTTCTTCATTCCTTCCAGCTTTTTGTGTTTTGGGCTCTTACTCCTGCTTTCCTCCCCCCTCATTTTCTTTCTTCAGTCCTGGTTAGCCTAATCTCCCTTCGCTTCCCTTGCCTTTTCCAGCCTTCCTCTCTGATTTGTTACGGAGAGTCTTCTGGTCTGAGGGATCCACCTGGAAGGCAGACACTACTAAGTAGAATATTCTCACCTCTGCCAGAGAAAACATGGGTGTGATTGTTCTGTCGATTGTCCCCTGGTGTGTTTGCTGGATTCTTGTGTAGAGGAGGAAGTTGAGGCTGTCCCTTAGAGGACATCCCTGTCCCAGGAGTGTGCTACCCCCTTCCGTCCAACCACCTCCTGCCAGCTCCTCTGCCACCAGGCAGGAGGTTGGTGGAATGAATGTAAGCTAGGAGGGAGGAGAGGATGCTGGCCGAGTCGGGCTCTGCTGGTAATTCGCTGTATGGCTTTGGTCAGGTCACTTTCTAGCTTCAACATTCTGTGCTTTTAAACATGCTTCTCCTGTACACTACAGATACTGTGTGCCTGAAGGAGACGCAAAAGGGCATGAGAGTGAAATACTATTCCAGAACCACAGGACGGTAGCGGATGTTTGCCTCTGCAGTGTCTGATGGCTTGGTGTGACGATCGACCCAAAACTTCCTAAAAGGACCAGTGCCCTCAGATTGCCCGAGCTGTATCCTGGAAGGCTGTGTTGGCACGTCTCTAAGAAAGAGGAGTTAATTTCATGAATTTCGGCGCGTGCATTTTTAGCTTTTGAAGGGTGCCCTGTCTGCACCCCTTCTCTATGCGTGCTGCCTCTTCTTACCACAGTGTTGCTGTCTGTTTTTTTTACATTTGATTGAAACCTCCCTTTCTCTGGGAATTCTTTACAGATGAATCTTCCTCCAAATGCAGCTTCAGTCTCTGCCTTTTTAGCCCATGCATGGCTGCTTTGCATAATATTAATTCACACCTGTGTCCATGTTGCTTTGTGATATCCCTAAGTAACTTCAGGTCGCTGGTGCCCCAGTGTCCCAGCTGGATTAGCAACTCGTAGGTGTCAGCATTGTTCATCGACCCTACTCTGAGGGTTGGGGAAGGAAGATGGTGCCTGTGAGGGAAGGAGTGCACGCCGATGAAAGCATGTTTTCTTGGAAACATTGTTCACTTCCCTCTTTTCACATTAAAATTATATGGGAGGACAGAACTGGATGTGTAGTAGTTTTTTGGGGGAGGTAACGAGTAGTTTAGGGGGAAGGAGCCCTGGGGGTGCCACGGTTAAGCACTTAGCTGGTAACCAGAAGATTGGAGGTTTGAACCCACCCAGTGGCTCTGTGATATAAAGACCTGGCTGTATGCTTCTGTAAAGATTATAGCCAAGAAAACCCTAGAGGGCAGTTCTACTCTGTCACATGGGGTCGGGTCGCTATGAGTTGGAATCGACTCAACGGCATACAGTAACAACAAGGATGAGATGCTCCGATCTGGGAATCGGAATATTGCAGAAATGTTGCAGAGACTCAGAGAACAAATTCCAACCAGTCTTTTCAATGGCTATGTTTCTGTTTTCTGAGCCTGGTTCCCCAGCATCTCACAAATGTTGTGAACTCCATATTATCCCTGCAGTAAATTACTTGTGAGAGTTAGCAAGAGTTGTTTTCTGTGGCTTGCAGCCCTGTCTAAATCAGAGTACAAAGTCACCACACAGTTGTAGAGCATGAATGTATCCCTCAGGCTGTAGACATTTCAGAGTCACAGGGGAAGAGAATTTTAGGAGGTTACATTTTGACTGTACCCCTACTAGCAGAATTCTGCACATTACTCTGGGGAACTAAAATGTGAACCTACGGAGCTGGGTTACTGAGTAGATGCTGGTGACTGGTAATTACACTGGATTCACTACAGTGCTGTTTTTACTTTCCCATAGCTCAGAGACTCAAAAGGAACTACTCACACCCTGAGTTCTGTAAACAGCTGTGCCTGTTGAATTGTAGGAGCTGATACCTATACTTCAGCAGTCGACTCCTGCCTATTTTCCTTCTATAATTACCACTCAGGCACCAACTCTGCCTTCTGTGGGGCAAATGCAGGGTAGGGAGGGGGGCAGGGATTTGGGCATTGTCAAATGTGGCAAACTGCCTCCCTCCCTCTCTACCTGACTTTCCTTCATACAGGGTCAAAACCTGAATCACTGCTAGGTTTGCTTTGAATCAGACACATTTTTCTATTTATATCATTAGAATGTGTATGGAGGTGTGCTGGCCATATGTTAAAAAGCCTTAAAAGGAGGTACTAGGACTAGGAATTTAGCACATTTTTGGTTTGGGGGAGGATAGGCTTCTTCTCAGACAGTTGCATTGTTCAGTCTGAGACTCAGGAGGTTTTGCGTGGTGGGCAGCGTCACAGTTTATGTAGGGAGACCCATCAGGGACGTTTTTTGGTGGGGATATGACAAAAGTTTGATGCTGCCCCCTTCCTCTATCTTCTTTCTCTTTCTTCATTCCAAGGAAGGCTTTGAAGAAGCCTAAAGAGAGATAACTAAGGTAAAAGTAAAATAACTGAAGCAATTCAGGGTAAGAGAAGACAGCTGGAAGCTGGGGTGAGCCTGTGTACATATGCTTTGTCTAACAGCAGAAGAAAGAGAGAAACACTCAGTACTAAGACCCATGGTATCCATAAGATAAAAGCAAAGTAGTTGATCTGGAGGATTCCCCAAAAGGTTTGAGTGTCTGCTTTTGGGATGAACAGTGGGACTCAGGTTTGTTATGAGAACAAAGAGGATGTGAAGGTATTTTTGTGAGAATTTTACTATAAAATGAATGATAAATAAGAACCAAGAGCAGAAGTATTTTTGCTTTGAAGAAACATTGTTTTTCAAATATAAAGAACTGAAAAATAAAAAAAAGTAAAAATGCAAAATATAGTCTCATTTATTTGTAAGAGAAGGTTAGCAAAATAAATACGTGAGCATTTCAAAGCTAAGATAATAATTTTTCTCCTGGATCACATAAAACTTGTTTGGTTACTTCTTTTTCAGAATGTGGCCTCACAATCCAAAGGCGGTAAGAAACTATCCTGTTACATTGTACCTAGTTAAATTGTCTTAAAGCTGAGATCCTTCATCAGAATGTTACAAGTGATTCGATTGAAAACATATTTTTAGAAGCAAGTTCACTAATATAATTTCATTTTGAAAATACGTATAATTTCATCGGTAAATGTGATTTTGATGTTTCTGGCCTGGTTTTGTAAGCTTGACTGTATATTGTAAACACTATTGTTAATTTTACATAGTTTAGACTTCGTATGTTAAATCATTTTCAGCCTCTGCACTATTTGTAATAGCAAAGATGGGTAAGTCCCTAAATGATGATATGGAATTGATTAAATAAATGGAGGTAGGTTATAAGGTGCCCTGGTGGCACAGTGGTTAAAGCGCTTGACTGCTAACCGAAAGGTGGGTGGTTCGAACTCACCAAGCTGCTCCACAGTAGAAAGATGTGGCAGCCTGCTTATGTGAAGATTACAGCTGTGGAAACCCTGTGGGGCAGTTGGTTCTACTGTGTCCTGTAGGGTCGCTGTGAGTCAGAATCGACTCGACGGCAGTGGGTTTGGTTTTTTGGTTTGGTAGGTTATAAAACAGTATATGTCGTGGGATACCATTCTTAAATTAAAAATAATGTGTGTGTGTATGTGCACAAAAAATGACCAAAATAACAAATAATTTTTAAAAAGTCTGCAACAACATCCCCAGGGTAAGAACAGAAGTTGTCTCTGTCCCAGTCACTTTGTGAGATTCTTCTTGCTTGTCTTTGCTTCTGCCTTTTCTGTCATGAGCATTTGTTGCTTTTTGCCATTGGAAATAAAGCATTTAAAAATATATATTTTTTTTAATCTGAAATTTTTTGAAGCTTTAAAAAATTTCAACTTTATTTTTAGCGGACGATGTATGTTCAGCGTTTTATTTGGGTCTGCTTTTTCTTTTTTTTATAAAATTTTATTTGTTAATTAGCCAAAAGTGAATGTTTTCAGTTAACAGTTTTATAATTTTTATACATATTCTGCACATATTCTAATCAAGAAGACGACAATGCTCACTGCTGCAAGTTTCATTTTAAATCACATGAGACCGATGACTGCCTTGGGCAGGGATCCTTCACAGGAAACCCTTCTTCACGGTTATGCATGGTAGATTTGGGCGGGCGGGTGACTATGAGGAGGAGAAGGCCATTTAGATTACCTCCCAGTTGCCCTCCTGTTTAGATTTTCATGTCAGTTCTCCAAAGACACTGCCAAGGGATCCCCGTCCTTCTGGATTTGGAGTTGACAGCCAACAATCAGAGCCAGGATGGTTATCACAGGCTAATCTTTTAAAAGAATATTAAGGAATGAGGGAAGTTTAAAACTTTGACTTTGGTTTTGACAGAAGAGAAGACGTATTGATAGCATTGGATTATCTGAACTGTATGTGATTTTTGAGTTATGTTGAATGTTGTCTTGGCAAATGGCTTAAAGGTGCCTGTAAGCAATCTGGCCTAGAAATCTGTCCTTTTGATGCAAGGCCAGATAGTTTTATGATCAGACGTTTCAGGTATATAAGCTGTTTCAGAGAGACAATAAAGAAGCTAGTAAATATAAAACAGACTGCCTTTAAGGTTTTCTTGGATAATTTTCCTGTTTATCGCTTTGTTTTGGAACACTATTAAAATCTACGATTAATTTATATGTTGGCTATGGGAATAATCTCATTTAATTAAAAAACATATCCTAGAGTGCAAAATAAATATTTCCATTCCATTTCCATTTCTAGGAATTAATCTGGAGGAAATCATGGCCCAGCTACATAAAGATGATCATATTAAAATGTTCACTGCAGCACTGATTTTTATAGCAATGAAAGCAACTCAAGTCTCCATCAATAGGGGATTGATTAAATAAATAATTGCACATTCATGCAGTTTTCAAAACACGGTATAGATTTAGATTTACTGATGTGGAAAGAAGTTCATGCTATGTTGAGTGAAAAAAAGCACATTACAAACAGTGCTTATAGCATGATCCCGTTTTTAATATACATGCTTTTTATGTATTCATGTAAATATATTCATAGAAAAAATATTCACTATAATGTTAGCCAGTGTTTATCTCTGGATGTCAAGATTAGAGGCTATTGTTATTTTAGTCTTTGCTTTTCTGCCTTGTGCTAAAAGTTTTACACTAATCATCTACTGATTTTATAATCAGAAAAGAGAATAAAGCTTTAAACATTAAAAAATTAGAACTAGTTGTGCACCTCAGGAACATTGTTACTGTTAATAGTAAGAAACAAGCAGTAAAAAGGTGACAGCTATCCTACCTATGACGAGTGATCAGCTTTTAGATAGCCAAATGGGTTTTCGCCTGGATTCTTCACCAAAGTTATTCTTTGAGGCCTGCTACCACTGATAATAATAATAGTCTAAAAGATCTGCTAAGGGTATGAGTGCTCCTCCAGGACAATCTAAAAATACATTTACAGTCACTTTGACGGAAAACAAGCAAAAAGGCAAGGTTGACTAGAGATAAGAACTCTGTGAACCGACTTCAAAAGAATGAAGGGGGTGGTACCAGCTACTTCATGTGTTCACGGCAGGAGGCTGGAGCCCGGCCAGGATTCTCCCCTGAGCCCGACGTGTTTCTCTTCAGAAACATGAAAAGAATTTTCTGTATTCTTGGACTTGAAGTCAATGACAGAAGGGGGATGTGACTTGTGATTGAGGGGACGGATGCTGGGGGCGGGTGGGGGAGTCCTTGGGTGGTACAAATGGTTAAGTGCTTGGCTACTAACTGAAAGGTTGGTGGTTTGAGTCCACCCGGTAATGACTTGGAGGAAGGGAGTGGTGATCTGCGTTTGAAAACTCAGCCATTCAAAAACGCTATGGAGCTCAGTTCTACTATGACGCGGGGTCTCCATGAGTTGGAACCATCTTGACAGCAATTGGGTTTGTTTTCTTTTTTGTGGGGGGGAGGTGCAAACGGAGGGGAGAAAGGGTCTAACAAGATGGTAGAATTTGGGCCTGAGGGGTAGAGATAGCCAGGGATGAGTTCCTAGGTTAGCTTTGACTGAAGGACTTAGCACAGGGACGTCTAGTAACTCAGTTTCAGGTCCATTTACTGTGCTTTTTGGGGGTGTAAACATCTCTCCCCTACCTTGTCTCCAGACCATCAGTTAAATTTTGTTGCATGTAACTGCCTTATGAGTGATGCTTTGGAGATTCAAGAAAAAGGCTGTTTTCCAAATTTAGAGTAATGTGAGCAAAAAGAAGGAAACCACCGTAAGAGGCCAGATTGAACATGAACGAGAAAATGGAACAGGGAATCGCTGGAAGCAACCGGAAGAAACCCAATACCCCTGGGCCCTGTCCAAGGACCCTGAGAGAGGTGAGGGGGTCAGACTGATTTCCCACCATACGTAGGGTGGGAGTTTGAGTCATTTTAATTTAAATATCCTGGGACAGTTTGACCCAGAAGGCTGGAGAGGTTGAAAACGTCTAAGCAGCCAACATCTGAGTTAAGTTATAGAGGCATACACTTGAATTGTCTCTCTAAGGGAGCCAATGGCTTCCAGAGGTGTAGAGGAGCCAAGGGCCTGGTGGGTCACCCAAAATCTGAAGGCTGAAAGTCCTGTTGAGTCAAAGGGAACTAATGTTTACAGGTGTCATCTTAGCATTTTGTGGGAATATGTAATTTAATAGACATAAAATGTCAATCATGTACCTTAGGTGGTGGTATGATCCGAATTTTCAGTTAAGGAAAATGAGGCTCTGAGAATTTGCTACTTCTCCATGACATACATACTAATGGAGCCAGAATCTGAATCTGAAGATTGTTTGCTTTCCATTACTTCATGAGACTACACCCCTCAGTATGGATTACACCTCAACATAAAGAAAGCAAAAATCTTCACAACTGGACCAATAAGCAACATCATGATAAACAGAGAAAAGATATTGAAGTTGTCAGGGATTTCAGTTTACTTGGCTCCACAGTCAACACCCATGGAAGCAGCAGTCAAGAAATCAAAGGATGTATTGCCTTGGGCAAATCAACTGCAAAAGATCTCTTTAAAGTGTTAAAAAGCAAAGATGTCACATTGAGGACTAAGGTGTGCCTGACCCAAGCCATGGTATTTTTCAGTCACCTCATATGCATGTGAAAGCTGGACAAAGAGTAAGGAAGACCGAAGAAGAATTGATGCCTTCAAATTATGGTGTTGGTGAAGAATATTGAATATACCATGGCCTGCCAGAAGAACGAACAAATCTGTCTTGGAAGAAGTGTAGCTAGAATGCTCCTTAGAAGCGAGGATTGCAAGATTTCATCTCACATACTTTGGACATGTTATCAGGAGGGGCCAGTCCCTGGAGAAGGACATCATGCTTGGTAAGGTAGAGGATGAGTGAAAAAGAGGAAGACCCTTAATGAGATGGACTGACACTGGCTGCAGCAGTGAGCTCAAGCATAGCAATGATGGTGAAGATGGGACAAGACTGGGCAACGTTTCGTTCTGTTGTACACGGGGTCGCTATGAGTCAAAACTGACTTGATGGCACCTAAGAACAGCATTATTGCATGCTACCTTCTGTGGGCCATCCATATTTTCTCTTATTTCCGTTCCTCTTCATTCCCTGCCCCTTCTAGTTTGGCTCTTGTTTTCTTCTGCTTTGGACTAGGGCAGTAGCCTTCTGACCCACCCTCTGCTGTCCTTTTCTTTTCTTCCACCATGGTGGGAAGTTAGTTGATATGCACCTTACAGGCTGCACCAGTTTATGGCCAGTGTCCTCTCTTGTAGGGCTGGCTGTGCCCCTGCCATACCTGTTAAGTATTTTGATTGCCACCCTTGTTTTCAACCCAGTGCACTATTACAGAAAAAGACACGGACTCCGTTCTCGTGGAGCTGATTTTCAGACTGGGAATGGGCGGTAAGGCAGTGGGGGTGGGAACAGACAGATAAATCATTAACTACAATATAATATAGTCTTTCTGTGGTCAAGGTGAGTACAGAATGCTTTGGGAACACAGAGGAGATTTCCAGGAGGAGATGATGAGATAAATGTTGAAGGATGTTATTCTTTCTAAAACCAGGCTCTGTTCGTTCTGCCTCAAGCCTTCACTGGCACTCGATCTCCCTGAGAATAGACTCAGTTCCTTAGCCTGGCAGGATGGCCCTCCATAATCTGGTTCCAATCTGATTTTTTAATTTTTATTTCTTATTTGTTCCCTGCTTTAATTTGCTAGTGCTCCTATAACAGCAGGTGGGTAGCTTTAACAAACAAATTTATTTTCTCACCGGTACGGAGGCTTAAAGTCTGAATTCTAGGGGATGACTCTCTGTCAGTTCTCGGGGAAGGTCCTTGTCTCTTTTCAGCTTCGTTTCCTTGGTTCCCTGGTGGTCTTCATGTGATGTGGCATCTGTCTTCCCCCATCTGGGCTTGCTTGCCTCTGCGCCTAATCTGCTCTTTTTATTTCTCAAAAGTGATTGGTTTAAGACATTCTAAACTGATACGGTCTCATTAACATAACAAAGAAAAACCATATTCCCAAATGGGGTTACATCCATATGTATGCTGTTGTATGCCAACAAGTGGATTCCGACTCATAATGACCCCATAGGACAGAGTAGAACTGCCCTGTGGGGTTTCTAGGCTGTGATCTTCCAGAGAGCATATCTTCAGGTTCTTTTCTCCCTTGGAGCCACTGGTGGCTTTGAACTGCTGACCTTTTGGTTAGCGGCCGACTGCTAACCATTGTGCTACCAGGGCTCCTTATCCAGAAGTATAGGGGTTTGGATTTATAGCTCTTTTTTTGGCGGGGGGGGGACGACACAATTCAATCTATAACATTCCCTTCACATACTTCCCACCTGACTTGGTGGACTCCATGTACACATGCCTAAGTTTACTAGAGAGCCCTGGGTAGTGCAAGGGTTAACAAGCTCAGCTGCTAACTGAGAGGCCAGAGGTTCAGTTCCACCCAGAGGAGCCTCAGAAGAAAGGCCTAGTGATCTACTTTTGAAAAGTCAGCCATTGAAAACCCTATGGAGCATAGTTCTACTCTGATACGCTTGGCGGTCACCATGAGTCAGGATCAAGTTGACTGTAATTGGCAACAACGACCAAGTTTACCAGGTGCCTCATAGAATGATTTGCGTGTAGTAAGTGCACAGTCAAGGAGCCCAGGTGGCACAGTCGTAAGCGCTCGGCTGCCAGCTGGAGGGTTGGCGGTTCGAGCCCACCAGCAGCTTCATGGGAGAAAAGACCTGGCAATCTGCTCCTCTAAAGATTACAGCCTAGAAAACCCTATGGGACAGTTCTGCTCTGTCCTGTAGGGTCGCTATGAGTTGGAATCGACTCAAGAGCACACAAGAAGAACAGTGCACGATTTATATGTTTAATGACCCTAAAGATCAAGTACAGTTAATTTTTTCTCTCTACATAAAATTAGTGATGTCATCATAAAATAGCAAGATAAAGCAAACATAGGAACCCTTAAATCCCAGCAAGACGGGAAATATAGTTACTGATTGTGGTTATGAAATCTCTATCCCTGGAGATCTTCTAGAACATGAGAAGCCTCTATTTCTAAAAGATGATTAAGGGAGAGTGTCCCTGAGGATGGTCTGTTTGTTACAGGAGTGTATGAGGTTTGGGATGGAGGGTAGTAGTAGGTGGATGAGGAAGACAGAGAGAAATGGGGTAAAAGGCACATGAGAGATGCAGGCAGCCTCTCGTCCTGAAGTTACTGTTGGGAAGGAGGTGACCTCAGCTACAGAAGCATCAGGGAGAGGCTGGGAAGAAGTATCCCCCAAAGTCTCTGTACTGCTGCATCAAGCAAGCATCATGCTTTTTAGTTTTCATTGACTCTGCAGCTGTAAACGCAGCTGGTGCCTGGGGAGTTATGTGGATCCCTGAAAAGAGAAAGGCGTCTCTGGAAGGAACTTCTGTCTGTCACCAGGAGATAAAAATGCAGTGCCTCTGGGAGAGGGGTAGGGGGGCTGCCCTCAGGGAGAGGGGCCGGGGCCTGATGCTAATTGTGCTTCTGACTGCTTTCTCCCAGCAGATCTTGAGATGCACACAGTAAGTGAGCCCAGAGTGGTAATTAGCAAGGGTCTGCGGTCCTTACTGTGGTGGTGCTGCTGATGCTGGGGTGGCAGCAACAGAGGAGATCGGCCGACTGCAGCTTTGCAAAATGGAACAAATCGGTGGTAAAGAGTGTTATAAAACTACTGCGTATGTTAATGTGTAAACTTGACGCTTAAAGAATTTATGCCCTGAGAAAAGTACTAATCAGAAACAAAAACACAGTCCCTAACACTGATAAACCCACTGCCGTGGAGTTGACTCTGACTCATGGCAGTCCTGTGTGCGTCGGAGTAGAATTATGTATGCTCCTTAGAGTTTTCAGTGGCTGATTTTTTTGAAAGTAGATCGCCAGGCCTTTCTTCCAAGGTGCCTCTGGGTGACTCAAACCTCCAACCTTTTGGTCAGCAGCAAAGACTGTTAACGTTTGAACCACCCAGGGATTCCAACGCTAATATATTTCCTTAGAATATACAATTCTAAATACATTTTCCTTGGGACATGGGTAAATAGAAAACTTTTGGGACATTGCAATTAAAAAAATGTATAGCTTTAAAGCTCTTCCAAATCTTCTATGACTTCATTAAAATAACTAAGTGTTACAGATGTCAACAAAATCTGAACTGCTTCCAGTGATAATTTGCTGCTCCGTGTTTAGCAAGTTCAGCTATTGTATTTACTCACTTTATTCAACCAGTAATTAAAAGCCTCCATTATGCTAGGTGCTGGCAATGAAAAAATAAAACAGAACAAAAACAACGGAAATAAGAATTGGTCTCTTTCCTCTAGGAATTTAAAATTGAGTGTATGAGACAGTTTCAAAGAAAGGGTAATAAGTGGTACAGATTATTACAGAGAATATTGCTTTTATTCTTTGCACATGAAAAAATCATATCATCTCAGAGTTGGAAGAGATTTTATATGATGTGAAGACCTGTCCAACCCTATATCTGATGTGCAAATCCCCTCTGCCTCAGAAGGCATTTCATTCACGACAGCTGGGTTGGGTAGGATGTTCATTCTTACACTAAATTTAAATTTGAGTCGGCTTTGATCTGTTCTCAGGATTAGACTCCGACCACAGGCATTATACCACAGTGTCCATTGAGCTTGCTGCAGTAGGGACCAAGCAAGGAATTAGGACTGTATGAACATTTTTTCTGGGGGGCGGGGGGCACTGTTTTGTTAAAGTTTGACCCTATGTTTCTCGTTTTCTTTGCAGAAGTGATTTCTCTCTTCTATAACTCAGACTAGATAGGGTAATAGTTAATACTTAAGGCTCTGGCAAGGGCCCTTCTCTGGCAAGCAAAGGAAAAACATCCCTTTTCCTATATCAGTGGTGGGCAAACTTCTTCTGTAAAGGGCCAGATAGTAAATATCTCAGGTTTTACCGGCCATCTGGTCTTGGTGGCAGCCACTTGGCTCTGCCATTGTGGCAGGGAAGTGGCCACTGACGATGTGTAAATGAATGAGTGCGGCCGTGTTCCAACAAATCTAGGTCCAAAACAGTTTACCGACCTTGGTCCTAGACTAAAGGTGTGACTGAGGCCCCCATTTTGCAGACAAGGTAGTCAGGGCTCAGCCCTCGGGGGCCCGTGATTTTTTTGATTTTTATTTTTATTGTGCTGTAAGTGAAAGTTTACAATTCAAGTTAGTTTCCCATACAAAAATTTATACATACATTGTTATGTGACCCTAGTTGCTCTCCCTATACCATGACAGCACACTCCTCCTTTCCACCCCTAATTCCCCATGTCCATTCAACCAGCTCCTGACCCTCTCTGCCTTCTCATCTCACCTCTGGACAGGAGCTGCCCATTTAGTCTCATGTATCTACTTGAGCTAAGAAGCACGCTCTTCACAAGGATCATTTTATGTCCCGTAGTCCAGTCTAATCTTTGTCGGAAGAGTTGGCCTCGGGAATGGTTTTAGTTGTGGGTTGATAGAGTCCAGGGGCTGTGTCTTCCAGGGTCCTTCCAGTCTCAAACAAACCACGAAGTCTGCTCTTTTTACTAGAATTTGAGTTCTGCACCCCACTTTTCTTCTGCTCCGGCAGGGTCTCTCGTTGTGTTTGAGGGGCCCGTGATTCTTAAGAGATCCTCCCCCTCCCTCCTCGATGGCATCATATCAGAAATACTCCTTTAATGTGAACTAAAGATATTACATTGTTGCTTACCTCTGTTGTTCGTTTCTCTGTCTTTCTCCGTCTTGGTTGGTTTGTTGATTGATTGGATTTAGTGAATGAATAATACATAACCGTGGCTCAGAATTCAAAAGTTAAAGAATATACAGTAAAAAGTTTCTCATTCACCTCTGTCCCCTCCCAGGAGGCCAACTGTGTTACCAGATTCTGCTGTAGCTTGGCCCTCCAGAGATCCGTGTATACGAGCAAAGGTGTACGCGTATTGAGAGTGTCTGGGAAGTTATGGTTAAATCACTGAGTGTGTTAGTGACTTTAATTTTTAATAGATTGAAAGCAAAGGCTTTGTTCCCTCGTGAGAGCCCAGGGTAGGGGCCAACCTCCTTAAGAATGACAAAATCTTAATAGTTTTTTTTAGCATATCATCTTATCCAGTATGCTCCCCTGTGCAGGAATCTCTGACATGTCTTGTAGATGATTGTCCATACAGTGATTGAACACTTTCCAAAATAGAGTGCTTATAACTTTGTCATTCTGTTATCGGTCAGGTACAGTTTTCTTACAAGACTTGTTACCAAGTTTGTATTTTCATCCCTGTAACTTCAATGCCTGTCCTTGAGCTTTCTCCACTGAAGCGGCACAAGTCTATTCCTCCTTCAACATTACAGCTCTTCGTGTATGTAGCATGTCTTCATGTGAATAATGGCAAAAGAGGTTGCTACAGCACTCTGCTATTTTTACCCAGCTATCTTTAGCTGATGGAGTCAGGCTCCAATAAGATCAGCAGGCAACCTATGTTTCACATGAGTTTTAAGAAATTGTGGAAGTGGCTTACCACCTTTTAGAAAGCCAGCAAAGGAAGCCACTCTTTTGGCAACATTTGCAGACTATTATTTTGATCCATAATAATGTGATCGGAGGTGAACTGGAAACAAATGGATTTTTCTACTTATAAATGGCTGATACTAATGATTTGGCAAATAATTAGATATAACAACAGTAATATGTACTTCTCCATCAGCCAGAGTTTATACTTAAACAATTAAAATCATAAGTCTTAGTTACAGGTTTGAACATTTGGCAAGGAATGACGAAGCCATCTGGTGTATCTTCTGTTTACATGTGAAGTTTGTATTTTTGGTAATTTTGGAGAGGTGTATTTTCTTCATGTGAAATAAAATAATCTGTGGGAAATCTCAGTAATGGTCAACATTATAGACAGTGGAAGGTGAAGAACACTAAAGCAGGGGAAAAAATAACCCCCCCCTTGGGCTGACTGTCCTGGGACGTGAAGGCATCGTGAACTAAAATAGTAAGCGCAGCCTTGGAGTTCAATCCGCTAGAAAAAAATCTCTGCAGTATCGGGCAACTTCCTTCTGCTTGTGGGCTCCAAGTGTCTTTACTGGAAAGTGATTGCATTTTCTGTATTTGCATAGTTTTATGATTCTCACCGAGGTCTCTTGGGAGGAAAGACACTGGTGAGGGAAGATGAGGACAGGAAATCTCTGAGATGTAACTCTTTATTCTCAAGGAGCAAAATCATATGAAATCACAACTGGTTTGTAATTCTGATGCTCGTCTCTTGATACTGCCTGAGGGTGCAGCACTTAGACTCGGCACTCACAGAAATGCACAGGTAAGCTCTGGATGCATCACTCTTTTCTAGTGATAATGTGTTATTTTCTTAAAGTAGTAGGAGACGAACACAGCAGCTTTCCAGGAAATGAGGCAGAGGAAAGATGCAGGAGCCCACGCATGGGGTTTGAGGTGGATGGGATCATAGAGGTGGGGGGTGGATCTGAAGGAGGGGAATTCTTTCCAGTACAGAGCTGCCTGCTCAGCAGAAGAGGGTTATGTGTATTTGTTAATAATCCTATAAGGGTGAGGCTTTATAGGGGGCTTTGCAATATTTGGAGGGAAATTGCTGTAAAATTGCCAGGTAGAAGTTCATAAATATTCCCCTTCCTTATTTGCACAGGTTTTTCGTGAGGGTGATTGATTAACTACTCAAGCAGACCATCCTTCTCTTACCAAATGCAAGAGACAGTTGTGGTTCCTAATGAATCACGCAAAGGTCAAGGTTTCTTTTGAGGGAAAAATTACTGTGTAAAATGGTGTGGAGTTAATAGGACCTGGAGCTCCTGAAGCGTCTGTCTCAGCGCTAAAGGACCATGTGCTGGTGTTCATGCAGGGTTTTTCTGAATTTGGTTGGTGCTGTGATGACGTGGAATCGCTGGCAACAGGGCTGGTTTACGGGTGATGAATGAAATAAGTGAGAGGGATGGTTTGGAGTTTCGGTTTTTGATCTGTTGCCAGAGACGTATCTGATACATGATGAACGTTACCACTTAGTTGTACTTCTCAATTTGGGGCATGTGGTAGTTAGTTGGGAGCAGGGTGGCCAAGGGGTATGAGAAACCACGAGATATGCGTCTTCTTGTATATGGGTTTTATACAAAGGTAGGGAATTTAAAATATTTTTACGTTAAAATAAATTCTGATTTATTGTAGAATAGAATTAAAATTTGTATTAAAATGTAAGAATAAACACAAAATTAAAAAGAAAGTATATGTTGTCTTGGGCCATTCTGAGAATCTGGATTGGTAGGTCTTTCTCCATTCTGCCTCTGTCTTTGTTTCTTTGCTTTCTCTGTCTCTTTCCCTTCATTCTCTCTCTCTCTCTCTCTCTCTCCAGTCTCTCTTCTGTCCTTAGAGTTTAAGCCTGAGAAGTAACAACACTTAAGAGTTTATTTCATGGACATGTCTGCCTTTAGTTTAATGTTTCTGTTTTATTTAGGTGCAGATGCTGAATTATAGAGATTTAATTAAAATCCTTGTATCTTAGAATTGGAGCAATAAGTGTATCTTTTTTGTAAGTTATTTACATAAATATTTTTATACAGTATTTTTCTTCTAAGATTTTTTTCTTCTAAAACATACACTTCATTGTTAAAATTGAGCATTACAAGTACAATGATAAATTCCTTCAAGATTTAGTTATATAGGTAAACAGTACTTTAAAATCCATCTGTCCCTGGAGAAGGACATCATACTTGGTGAAGTACAGGGTCAGCGAAAGAGAGGAAGACCCTCAACGAGAAGGATTGACACAGTGGCTGCAGCAGTTGTGAGGGTGGCTGGTCAGGACTGGGCAGTGTTTCATTCCTTTGTACAAAGGGTCACTGTAAGTCAGAACCCACGGATGGCACCTAAGAACATTGTTGCTCAGTGTCTATGGACAGTGAATGTTGTTGTCTGGACAAGTGGTCTAGTTTGTTCGTAAAAGCTAACAAGAAAAGCTGAGTGTGGCATGGGTGGTATATGGTATGGAATCCTGCCTTACTGAAAAACCAGAGATGACCAGTGAAAAATTTAGGTGGCAGGTACAGGAGATACACATTTCACACAAAGCCTTCTGCTTTGAGCTATAGAGCTTGTGCTGGCATAGAGACTCTAGCCAGGGATAAAAAAATTTTGTATTAATCCTGGTTTAAATATCCAGTGTAACTTCTTATACCAGTCTTCCCAATTAGTGTGCTTGATACTTAATAGTATATTGTAACTTTTTGGGTGTATTCAGTATTTTTGACAACATAGTTTTTAATCTCAGAATGGAATGCTTTGATGGGTTTAACAGTTGGGCACCGTGGTTAAAGCAGTCGACTATTAACTGAAAGGTCAGCTGTTCAAAACCACCCGTGGCTACGTGGGAGAAAGATGTGGCAGCCTGCTTCTGTAAAGATTCACAGCCGGGGAAACCAGAGGGGGTCGCTGTGGGTTGGAATCAGTGGCATTGAATTTGTTTTTTTTTTTTTGTTTGTTTGTTTTTTGTTGGACATTAGGTATGTTTCCAGTTTTTAATTCTGTTGAACACTAAGTATATTTTCAGTTTTTCATTATGTAAATAATCCTGAAGTGAACATTTCTATACCTAGATCTTTTTTTCTGGGCTTCTGATGTTTTTGTCTTTTAAGATAGGTTATCAAAAGGAGAATTAATCTGTCAGAAGGAATGGTTTAAGGCAATTGATTGTAAAGCAACTGATTCCCAAATGGCTAACTAACAAATTTTTACCCTTACTATAGCAGGTATTAGGTGTTAAGTTTTACAGTTTTCTTGCAAACACCGAATATTAGCATTTGAAAATGATCCTTAGTATATTGTTTTAATGTGTATTTCACTAACCGATGGTTTAGAGTTGAGTCTGTTCTTATTGTTGACTGGCTTTTTGTTGAGAAACTAACAGGTTGTCTGGTTTATTAATGAAATCTAGAATCTTCAGCTCAGCCCCATGTTATCACATTAGACCAGGAGTGTAGATCATACAAGAATGGGTGTTGCATAGAGTTTTTTCTTTTTCTTTCTAAAATGTGTTTGTCTGTGCCAGTGGAGCCTACTTTAGAAAATCTGACATATATATAAAACACATTTCAACTTCTATTTTTGTCCAAGAACTCCAGAAATTCCTTGCTGACATTGTCAGAGACAGTACAGAGACAAATACCATTTTTTTCTGACTCACTTCTGTGATTCTTAAGAGGTTTCTGGGTTATTTAGTAGAGTTTACTCTTTCATTTTCTTTCCATTCCCAAATTAGCAATTCTTCTGTATTTCATTGATTTATTAAATAAACATTTATTGAATGTCTACCATTAAGCCAGGCACTTGTGTTATCGGCTAGCCAAGTAATTATTTAATGCAGATTAATGAATTGAAATGGCATGTGAATAATTGAACCAACAGGAAAATAGGTGTTCCTGAGTTTTGCTGATAATTTTTTAGCTTCAAAATGGAAATTGATTTTTTGTTTGAGAATCTGAACACTATGAACTCGGATCACTGCAGAATGGATTCGGGTAATACAACTGAAACTCAAGCTAGTTCAGTCTTCGCTCTCTTGGCTCGACTTTTAATTGGTGTTGGTAATGAGACAGGCTGCGGGGATAGGGAAAGATGCTTAAAATACTTGAGAAAAAGTTATTTCCTGCATCTTGGTTAACTTTTTGTTTGTTTGTTTTTTGAATGTGGCCAAATAGATGATGTTGTTTTATTGTTATACAAAAACTGTTTTTTTGGTTTTTTTTTAAAATGGGAATAAAAAAAAAAAAAACACCATATTTACTAAAACATATGTGTACTGGCCATATTCCTGTCCCAGTTTTCTTCCTGATTCTCCCTTCATCTCTTATCTCATTCCTGAGCCTGATTACAGTTTTCAGAGGACTCTTGCACCTTGACTCTCCAACACTTCCGCTGCCGTCTGGAGTTCTGAGTTTTCCAGTCTGTGCTCGTTTTTATTCCTTGTTCAGCGAGTTCGTTGCTGGGGGATGAATGGGAACAACTACTCACCCCGCCATCTTGTCCCGCCTCCCCTTGGTTAACCCTTTAAACAAACTGTAATAATAACAGTAACATTGGACTGAAATAGGTTTGTCTTTAAGGAATTTGTAGTCACCCAGAATTCATAATGGAAGTAAAATATCTTGTTTTTGTTTCTAATCTATAAAATAATAATAATTTAAAAAAATGAAAAGCAAGTATTTGAAGTACCTCGCTGGTAACATCAGCCACCAAACACTGTCCCAGCCTTACGCTGTTCGAATAGCCAGACTATGGCTGTATTGCACTAAAAATAAATTTACTAGAATGATAAGTATTAGTAACAAATGTGAACTTCAGAAATGTAACCTAATAGTTCAATGCTCTATGTAATTTTTCCATAATTTTGTAGTTTTTGAAATACAGCAATATTAATTTGTGTGTTTGTCACTGATATTTTGTTTTTCTTGACATCCCAGAAACTATTCTGTGTCCTGCACTTGTCCATCCTGCCCACATTTTGTACATAGAAGTGTCATCAAAGTGTTTCACGGGCCACCATGGTGGGTCCTTCTGAGATAGTTCTGTCAGTAGGGCGTTAGTTTAAGTATGCCTCAGTTTCTAGGATGTCATGTAAGTAATATAAGCCACTAATGCCTTTGTCTCGGAGGGTCAGCCTGATGAAAGAGAACAGAACTGCTAATTAGGATTTCTAGGCTTCTTTCTGCTAGGAAGGATTTTAAGGTAGCTTACCCAATTAAATGAAACATAAAACAGGACATTTTATAAAAGAGAAAAAAAAAAGAGAGCGACAGGAGAAAAATGTTAGCAAACATCTGGGATGAGTTTAGCTCCTAGTTTTCTGGCAGTTAAAGTAAAAAAAAAAAAAAAAAAAAAGGAAGTATCCATTTCGGTCTGATCGAAGACATTGTATACGTTCATTTGGAAAAACTGCTTTTTCATTTAAGGAAGAATTCATCATAAAAGGACACTGAGAACTCTAAATATCTTAAACCATGGTCTTGCTGATGTTACAAAGATGTTTAGATTGCGGGATTTTTTTTCTTAAATAAAAAGTTGATTTTTCTGAATAAGCTGAAACATGACCTTATGTGGCAGCTCAGCAAGGGCGCCTTTCTGGAGGCCAGAGTCAAGCGTGTGATTGATGGGCACTGATTTCCGATGATCGAGATTCACACAAGGTTAGAAATTAGAAAACCTGCAGCAGTAATTTTCACAAGTTTCTGGCAACAGACTTTTTTTCAAGTAAACTATTGGTATAAATTTATAAGTTCTAAGCTTTAACATCTATTTGCTGTAAAATCATGAAAGACGCTGGGACTTTAGTGAACATATAAACATTTGAAACTGGAGGTTGTGATGCCTGTTGGAGTCACCCTCTCTATGTCTAGGTTTCGGTAGCGTTGTGTAGAGCAAATTGTAATTCACACAGGTAAGTAAGTAGTTGTAAATGGTAACGGTTTTTAGAACTCTTCACTTTGCAATCTCAAACTGTTCCAGAAGCTTGATTTAAAAAACAACAAGGGGCACGGACAGGAAGGCAGGAGGAGACTGGAAAGCTGGTAACAGGGAACGCAAGGTCAAGAAGGGGAGAGTGTTGACAGGTCGCGGGGTTGACAACCAGTGTCACAAAACATTATGTGTACTAATTGTTCAATGAGAAACTTGTTTGCTCTGTAAACCTTCATCTAAAGTACAATAATATATATCTGTAGATAGATAGATAGATAAGCCCAACAGAAATGCATACATATATTCACCAAAAGACATGTGCTATAATATTAGTTGCATTGTTTATAATAGCCCCAAACTGGAACTAACCTAATGTCTAATTATTATATGAATAAATAAATTGTAATATATTCACACAATGGAAAAAATAATTCATTTCCCCTGAGTTTTAGAGTCGCTTAACCATCTGTGTACTTGACATCTCCACTTGGCTAAGAGGCATCCCGAACTTAACACATCCAGCAGAACTCGTGATTTCATCCCCCTCCTCCCAGGGCTGCTGCTTCAGCTCCATTACCCCCATTTCAGTCAGTAGCACCCACATTTACACAGTTTCTCAGGTCGAAAACTAAGTGGTAGGTTGTTGAGCAAGTGAGATGCCTGGGGTATAATTAGAAACTAACTTATTTTGTCTCCTCCTGCCCCTTCAAGAGTATTCAGGGAGTAGATCTTCTACCCTTGGATGAAAATGCCTTTTCTGATCACTCTTAAGAAATACAAAAAATCCAGTACTCCAGAGTTAAGTGTCCAGTCTCATGTAAGAATAACAGTTTGACCTTGAGCTTGAATTGTAGTTAAATACTCCCCTTTCCCCGACTGGCGCCTGCTGTAGTCTGCTTCTCGCAGTGGGGATGTAGTCTTGGTGGCCTGACTTCCCTCCCTGCCCTGCTTTTCACTTCAGCTCTTCCTCCACCATCTGGTAATTGTTTATACTGTCACGTTCAAGGTTCAAGCCCTGGAGGGAAGAAGGAGAACAAGGGGAGGAGGGAAGTTCTTGCCTGAGTGGTGTTATCATAGGATAGTTCGCCCTGTAGGCCTGGTGAGTAGTTAAAGTTGACTCTCATATTTTGTTTACAGACGTCCTGTTGGGCACGTGCCACAATAATTCTTATAATTCATGCGGGCATTTTCTTCCAAGCGGCCGTCCATTCCACACAGACTCTGTTGAGGATCCCATTGCTTCTCTAGGCAGTCTTCTTGAAGATTAAAAATGGCTCCAGGCCAGCTTTCCTGAACAGCCCACAAACCTTTGGTACACATGAAGCCCTTATTCGTTCTTTTCCCTAACACACTCTGGAATGCAGGCCAGTCCCAGCAAAGTAACCCGCCTTTGTTCTGTTGCCAAGGCAGTCAGCCAGTTTATCTGTTACCCGCT
>NW_004444038.1:9683590-9694012 GCF_000243295.1 Trichechus manatus latirostris
GTGGAGTCAGTTCTGACTCATAGGGACCCTATAGGACAGGGTAGAACTGCCCCATTGGGTTTCCAGGGAGCGGCTGGCGGATTTGAACTACCAACCTTTCGGTTGGCAGCAGAGCTCTTTAACTACTACACCACCGGGGCCCCAGGGCTCGATAGTGCCACCCAAATCAAAGAATAATTGTGAACTGCAAGTAATGCAAGCATCTTCGTTTCCTAGGGCTGCCATTACAAAATACCGCAAACTGGGTGGTTTTAAAGAGCAAGAATTTGTTTTCTCACACTTTTGGAGGCTTGAAGCCCAAATTCGGGGCTTTGGCAGGACTGTGTTCTTTGTCCTCTCTAGGGTGAGAACCTTCTCTGTCTTGGGCAGCTTCTGGGAGCCCTGGGCGTTTCTTGGCCTTCCTTGGCTAATAGACTGGTCTTCATAGGACTTCTTCCCCCTTGTGGCTCTGTCTCCTTGTCTGTTCTCCCCTTTTGTAAGACACTGCTCAGAAGGGACCCTACTCTGCTATCATTTCATTAACTGATAACAAAAGAAAAACCCTGTTTCCAAACAAGGTCACACTCACTGGGACAGGGGCTAGGACTTCAGCGTATCTGTTTGGGGACACAGTTCAATCTATAACAGCACGTGAACCATTAATTTTGCCCATATGCATCTGTTCGCCTGTTACTTCCCGTTTGCCCATTGCTCCTGGACGTGTGCCTGCACAGAGCAGTAAAGAGCCAGGTGTGTGGCCCTTGGATGCTGATTTGTGTGAGAGAGAGATAAATGGTGGTTATGACCTTGAGCCCTGTCCCAGCTGCCCTGGGTTTGAATCTTGACTCTGTCACTTAGCAAATGTTTGAAATCGGCACGTGATTTAATTTTTCTTAGCCTCAAGTTCCTTGCCTGTAAAATGGTTATTATAATAGTGTCTTCTTCATAGCATTCTTGTAATGATTAAATGAGAAAATATATGTAAGTCAGTTAAGTAGTGTCTGACACATAGTAAGAACGCAGAAGGTACTAGCTAATTTTATAGAAAAAAAATGTTGTTTAAGTGTTTTATGCAATAGCCTGGTGCTTCTTCCTGAAGAGCAGCCCCCACAGTTGAGCATTATTTTAAATATGTCTCTGTTTCTAGAATATAGTTATGGGCTAAAGAATTTAACTGTACCTGAAGAATTTGATCTTTGTCCTTAGTTCCTGAGAGAGAACCTCTAAAACCTTCATTTCCCAAGTGAGTGAAGTGTCTTCTACCAGGGCTCCAGACCAGGTTATGCTCATGAGGTGTTTCTTGGGTGGGGGCTATGCCAGGAGATGTGAGTCAGCCTCAGGGGAGGGGACATGATTCAATCAATTATGCCTGTGTAATGAGTCCCAGTAAAGGCTCTGGACAGGGAAACCCCATGGGCCTTCTGGTTGATGGAACACATCTGCGCCCACGGGAGACGTGGGTAAGTCAATGGGACGTGGACGATCTTCACTGGGAGCCCCCCCAGACCTCACTCCGTGTATGTCTTCATTTGTTATTCTTTTTGCTGTAATAAAACTGTAACCGTAAGGATACCACTTCTGTGAGTTTTGTGTCGTTCTAGTGAATTATTGAAGCCAAGGGAGGATGGGGAGACAGCAGGTCAGAAGTGAGAGCGGCCTGGAGACGCCTGAACTTAGGGTGTCCTGAGAGGGTAGAAGGAACCCCCGAATTTGTAGCCAGCAGGTCAGAAGTGAGAATGTCATGGGGACGTCTACGCTTGAGACAGGTGTTTGAAGTCCTGGACTGACTTGGCCTTTTAACTTGAGATCTGACCTAGTTAGGAGCAGAGGAGGAAGTACTGTGTGTGCAGTTGAATTGGGACTGAATTGAATAGTTTGGAATTGGAATTGGCTTCCTTCAGTGTAGTTGGGAACAGAGTAGAATAGACTAGATTACATTGATTTGATTTCTTTACAATAGTATAGGTAATATAAGCCACTAATGCCCCTATGTGAGAAGGGTCAGGCTGATGACGGGAAGAAAAAAAAACCTGCTAATGAGTCTTCCTTCTTTTAGGAACGATTTGGAGTAGTTTACCTGAATTAAAAAAAAAAAAAAATTCAGCATTGAGCTACAGACAATAGGAAGAGTTCTGTTCTGTGGTCTGTGCATACACACACGTAAATGTATATTAATCTCACAACACAAATTAAAATCAGGTAGCTGGCATGTGAAAATAATATTTGTGATACATTTGAGTGTGCAAGTTTTCTATCAATATAGTTTTACAAATAATTTAAAATGTGTTTTGAAAATCTGTGCCCTAATGGGGTGTACCTAATGAAGTACCCATTCTAAAGGGCAAGAGAGACAGTACACAAATTATTAAAATTATGTAGTAGACAATACCAAGTGTTGGCAGGGATTTGGAGCAGTTGGAACTCTCATCGTGGGAGTGTGTTTATTAAAACAACTTCAGACAACTGCTTCATCGTAGGCAACAAAGTGAAATATACACACCTGACAGCTACCCAAACACTTGTCAAAACATTTCATAAAAACAAGAATAAATTGTGCTAAGCTCATAAAACAATATACTGCACATCAAATAAATAAACAACACGGATGAATTTCACAAACTTAGTATTAAGCCAAAAGAAGCCAGACAGGAAAGAATACATATAAGAATCCTTTTATATGAAGTTGAGAACCACGCAAACCTAAGTTATGGTGATAGAGATCAGGACTGGTGATACCTTTGGTGGAGAGTGACTGAAATAGCAGGAGGGGACTTCCTGATGTGCTCAGACCCAGACTAAACCCGTTGCCCTCAAGTCAATTCTGACTTACACTGACCCTACAGGACAGAGTAGAATTGCCCAATAGGGTTTCCAAGGAGCAGCTGGTGGATTTAAACAGCCGAACTTTTGGTTAGCAGCCAAAGCTCTTAACCACTGCGCCACCAGGGCTCCTCTTGGGGTGCTAATAATGTTATGTTTCTTGATTTGGATGCTGGTTACCCAGGTGAAAATTGAGCTGTACGCTTGTGACCTATATACTTCTTTTGTATGTATGTTATACATCAATGAAATATTTATTAAACTGTATAATAAGTCATAGTGATGATGATAAAATAGAGAAGGGAGATAGGGCATGATGGGACTTTGAGGGAGGGTTGCAGTTTTGAATAGAATGCTAAGGGAGAGCCTTACTGAGGTGGCTTTGGAGTGAAGGAGGGAGGGAAGGAGCCCTGGGGGTATCTGAGGGAAGAATGTTCCAGAAACAGGAGACAGTAAGTGCAAAGGCCCTGAGGTGGGAGTCGGCTTGGCCTTTTTCAAGGAGCAGCTAGAGGGTAGAGTGCCTGGAACAGTGAATGAGACAGGGAGCCATAGGCAGGGAGGTTGTGGAGGACTTTGTAAATCCTTTGACTTTTACTCTGAGTAGGATGGAAACCTTGGTGGATTTTTGGTACGAGGAGTGAATTGGCCCAGCTTGTATTTTTAGACGATCACTCTGACTTCTGTTGAGAATAACTGCAGGAGGTATTATAAAAGCAGTTCATGTACTGTTGAATTAATAAACGCAGTTCTGCATGCTCATTCCACAGTGACCAGGTGTGATACTAGAGTCTCCATGACGTGGTTTGCTTTTTCTGTGGTGCCAGGAAATGACGCTTGCGGTATGGCCTTGTATAGCCTCCAGTTCAAAACCACCAGTGACTCCACGGGAGAAAGATGTGGCAGTCTGCTTCTGTAGAGCTTTACAGCCTTGGAAACCCTATGGAGTCGCTCTGTGTCGGAATCGACTCGATGGCAGTGGGTGGGGGTGGATGTCCCTGACTCTTTTGACCACTCTCCTTCAATTAAATAATTCATGCAGTAATCCAGGAGGTAGGTACCATTAAACCAAAACCAAACCCACTGCCGTTGAGTCAATTCCAACTCATAGTGACCCTATAGGACAGAGTAGAACTGCCCCATAGGGTTTCCAAGGAACGGCTGGTGGATTCGAACTGCCGCCCTTTTGGTTAGGAGCTGAGCTCTTCACCACTGCACCACCATGGCTGCTAGGTACTATTACTACTCTCATTTTACAGATGAGAAAACTAAGAGAGGCAGAACAACTACTCCAGGGTGTGACGAGCCCAGGAGTGCAGCCCCTGAGCGAACACTTTTTTTTTAATGGTTCATGTACTGCTGTATGTGCCTGGAGGACAATCCAGGTGTGATGCTTAAGTCTAAAACTGGTGAGTCAACATAGAACAGCAGAGACCCCATGCTTGTGTTCTGCTTCCTGCGTGGAGGTTGGAGGCATTCAGGAGAAGCAGAAGGGGAGCCTCAGCCATCTGGGGCCCCGATAGGGCTGCTGGTATAGTTGTCAGTGGTGATGGTTCCCCGGGAGGGCAGTCCTTACTTGGGGTTTGAGGACTATGATCGGGAACGCAGAATGCTTCACAGCAGATTTGTACTGGTCTAGTCTGAAAAAATAAATCCTGTCTCAGTTTTTGTTACTTAACATAGCGATGTTTCATTAACAGAATTCTAATAACAGTGACCAGCTATTTCGTTTGCTTTGGCAATACCTTTGCAGATGTGCACGGTAACTCAGCTATTCCATTACATCTAATTTATTGAACTTTATTAGATTGACTTCCGGAAATGCTTTTATATCAATAGAAATATTGATACTTTGTGACTTGAAAGAAGAGTTTTCTGTGATGATGTCCTATATCTTTTCATTTCCTTAAGGAAAAGTACATAGGTAAGAAGACTTATTCCTAAATTATTTTGAAACTATATTTAGTTTTATGAAGAATTGTTAATTGTACTTTTGCTTGACATAACAAAGTCTTTATAATCTTTGAGGAAAATATATCTCACTCTTTAGTTTGATTGCTAGGTCTAAAATTTTTTTGTTTTTGTTTTTGAATCAGAAATTATTGTTGGTGAGATTGAGTTTCTGTGTGACTTCATGGTACACATAGATTAGTTAGGAGGCAAAAGTAGTCTGACTCGGGCCATGAAATTAAAAACTTGCATCAGATTATTGCCCTGATTTACTACAAACAGGAACGGAAATATAAACTGAGGGCAAACATTTTGTTCTTGTCTGTGTTCCGTATGGTATCTTCAATGATGTTTATTAGTTTCACTGAATTCAGGACTCTTTTAAGGCATTATGGGACTGTTGTTGGCAGGTGCTGTCAAGTCTATTCCAACTCATAGCGACCCCACGTGACAGAGCATAACTGCCCCAGAGGGTTTTCTTGGCTATAATCTTTACAGGAGCCCCTCTCCAGGTCTTTCTCCCATGGAGCCGCTGGGTGGGTTTGAACTGCGAGCCTCTCAGTTAGCAGCCGAGGGCTTAACTGTTGCCCCACCAGGGCTTGTGGGACTAGGGGTAATTTATCAAATCTGACCTTTCTCTGCTTTCCCAGAGAAATGTGGCACGGTTTCAATCACGTTGCTCTCACTGTGTCCAAACCTACTCTGCCTGTTGGAGTGTCAACTTTGCCTGACACCCCCACTCCCTACCCCTAGACCCTGCTCGCTCTTCTCTCTCCAAAGTCCAGCCATCTGTTAAGTTCGACTTTCACTTTCTCTGTGGGATCATCTTTGACGGCTTCTGTTCCTATCCATTTTTCCCTTTTCTCATCACCCGTGGCACTTCCAGTCTCTGTTAAGCGTTTGAGTCTTGATTAGATACCCATATTGTTTTGTGTCATGTTTGTATGTCTTGTTAATCTCATAAAACATACAAATTCGCTGAGATATGAAATGATATCTTGCCTGTCTGTTGCCTGCCCCCACAGAGCCTAATGGAGGGCTAAGTATACAGTAGATAACCCCAAACCCAAACCCACTGCTGTGGAGTTGATTCCGACTCATAGCGACCAAGTAGAGTTGCCCCATAGGGTTTTCAAGGCCGTAAATCTTGATGGAAGCAGACTGCCATATCTTTCTCCCATGGAGCAGCTGGTGGGTTTGAACCTCCAACCTTTTGTTGCCAGTTGAGCGCTTTAACCACCGTGCAACCAGGGCTCCCTATATAGTAGATACTTAGGAGTTATTTAATTGAATTCACTGCCTTCCTGAAAAATGCAGAACAAATTAAGTTTTTAGTTAGACAAGGGTATATAGAGTTTCTGGGGTGGGACTTTACCGTATTTACTTCTTATACTAGGCACAGTTCAAAATCTTTAAAACTTCTTCAATCTACAAACAGAAACCAGGTATATTGTGGGTGGATGACTATGTGGTTGAGAAATTTCTGTTTTCTCCTCCTAACCTCCTACCTCTTCTGATCTGTTTACTCTTTATCTTCTCCCTTTTAGCAGCAGTAGGACTCTTGATGTGGGTGCTGTTAAAGAACTCACTTCAGAAGCCAGTGACCTAGTATGTTGGCTTTCTTGCCTATTCCTCGGCCACCAGGATTTGTTTAAAGACCTAGACGGTACGTGCCAATACCAACTGACATTCAGGTTCTACCGGAAGCAAAAATTAGCAAGTTCCTTACCTCTCCTTGCCAGGTCTCTTCCTCTATTTGTCCTTTAAGTTCTTTCACCCTTGTTACATCCTATGTGCTTATTTTTGCCCTGTTTTTCCTGTAAGGAAGGAAGTGACCTGATCATTCATTTACAGTAATGTGGTAGGAACTCCAAGTACTGGCCCTTAACTAAAGGTGTATGCATTTTAAGAAAATATTTGAGGGGGCATTGTTTAACACAAAGGGAAACTTTAGTGGTGGAACTTCATGTGAAGGTGGAGGGGAAATTTTCAACAAGGGTCAGAGACAATTACTGGGGAAAGAATAGTTTTTTCAACAAATGAGACTCGGAAAACTGAATATCCACATATAAAAGAATGAAGTTGGACCCCTACCTCACACCATATGTAAAATTAATTCAAAATGTATCAAAGACTTAAATGTAAGAGCTAAAAGTATAAAATTCTTAGAAGACAACAGGCATAAATCTTTGTGATCTTGAATTAAGCAATGGATTCTGAGATATGATACCAAAAAGCTCAAGCAATGAAATAAAAAGTAGATAAATTTGACGTCATTAAAATTAAAAACTTTTGTTGTAATAAAATGGATTAGCGGCGGTTGTATTGATGAGGTCTACAAGATTAGATAGTGTCTTAAGCCAATCTCTTTTGAGATATAAAAGAGAGAAGGGAACAGAGAGACATGGGAACCTCATACCACCAAGAAAGCAGTGCCAGGAGCAGAGTGTGTCCTTTGGACCTGAAGTTCCTGCACTGAGATGCTCCCAGACCGAGCGAAGATCGATGACACAGACCTTCCTCCAGAGCCGACAGAGAAAGTGTTCCCTTGGAGCTGACGCCCTGAATTCAGACTTCTAGCCTACTGGACTGTGAGAGAATAAACTTCTCGTTGGCAAAGCCATCCACTTGTGTTATTTCTGTTATAGCACTAGATGACTAAGACACAATAGTAAAAAGGCAACCCAAATAAGCACACGAACAGTGCTCAACATCATTAGTTGTTAGAGAAACATAGTGGATCTGGTGTGCTAGTGCCCCTGTGTGACCCAGGGCTTGCTCACCTGCCATATTGGACCATGGAGCCTTTCCCGGGAAACGATGGTGTGGCAGAAGGGCTGAGTTAACATACACGACTAGTGTGACATGCTGCTAGAGCAATCATAATGTCTGTGTCCTGGAGGCTTTAGAGGAAGAATTCAGAGACTGGGGTTCTCGTGCGGCCAAGATCTGTCCCGAACCGGACAGACCAGGCACGTGAACTCCTCAGACTTTCTTGCCTGCTTGTAGCCTGTTACCAGCTTGAAAGGGCAGGATTAAGATGGAAGAAAGCAGTTAGTCAGGAGAGCTGGAAAGAACATTGGTGAAGGTACTCCTTCCTTTGGCCCCAACGAGAGGACTTATGAACAACTGGACTCTTGATCAGGGGCTGAGGCAGGCAGGTGCTGAACACTACCATTAAATCATGTCCAGTCAGTAAATACTCAGTAAGAATCATAACACAGAACCTTGATGCTACCTGCAAGGGGACACCGTCCCCTTCCGAATTCTCCTGACAGCCAACTTTGCACTAAAGCTTTCTTCTAGGGTGAAGCAAAACTGGTACTGTCTGTAAAAATGGATTTGATTTCCATTTTTTTCTACCTAGGACGTATTCTGTAGGTAGAAAATCTGTTATTCCAGGCAGCCTCCATAGTTCACCATCTGCTTTTTCCATTGCCTCTCAGCTTTGTTCGATATAATAGAATTCAAACCAAACGATTAACTACAGCCAAATCTTAAAAAATCCTGTTGACACAAGTTTGAAAAACTACTGTCATATTTCATAAGCAGGAAGAGAAATTACAAGGGTTGAAATCTCTTACAAATTTTGATTTTAACATTTTTAAACTTGGAAATTCTAGGCTGATACAGTTACAATACTGTAAATCAGTGGTTTCCAGCTTGTGGGCTACAGGTACCTGTGGACTGTGGAGTTAGCAGTGGCCTCCAGTGGCCCCCCAGCATTATCTATGCACAACGATAGATATTTCACACACAAGTATTATCACTTTTCTGAAATTTGTAGATATTTTTGAAATTAGTATGTACCAATTACTTTGGTCCTATTACTGAATTCATAGTAACTTTTTTTAGGCAGTGGAAACTGCCTTGTGAGTTCTGCAGAATTTTTGGTGTCAGAATAGGCCCTTTTCAAAATGATGGGAACCACTGATTTAAAGCAGAAAATTTCAGATGCTGAGTCTCATGGCTGTGTTTCACAGAAAAAGTAAGTGGCTTTATGTAGCTTTATCAAATAGAATGTTTTGCAGCCGTTAAATTATTTTGATACAATTTTTAAAATCACGTATTTGTTGTAATAAAAAGTGATATAGGGTACTAAAGAATTATTTTAATGATTCACTGAAATCCTCAGTAGCCTAATGTAAAAGCGGTGGCGATAGTCCAGAATTTGCTTCATAACTTGCTTAGCTAAAGCTTGTGATGAATAGGATGGATTATTTCAACAAGTCAAATTAACCCACGGGCTCTATTATAACAGGAAAGCTGGCAATTGTGGTGACATACATGCTTGAAATGAATCGATGATCTTGGTGTAGCTGTGAGATTGACAAACATTGAAATGGTTTTATATCTCATTGATGAGCCAATCACAATACAATTCATGGTAAAAAGCATAGGTTCTGGAGTCAGACTGCTTGGGTTCTGCCATTTTCTAGCTGTGTGTAGCCTTGGGCAAGTTTTTTAGCCTCTTTGTGCCTTGCTTTTTGCATCTGCAAAATTGAAGTGATAATTATAACTTACCTCGTAAAGTTGTTGTGAGGATTAAATGAATTATGCATGTAAAATGCTTGGAACAGTGCCTTATACATAGTAAATGTTCAACCATATTAATACTACCCTAAGTTTTAGTTATCTAAAACACAGTGCTGTTGGGATTTTGTGAGCAAATTTTATTTATCATGGAAATGCAAGTTTGTGGATACGTGAACTAAACTAATTTTTCAGCCTTGAATAATATTAAATAAAATAACCTTTAATACGGATCTTTCATGAGTTGTTTCTAGCCTTTGGCAGAAACATCTATAAGGCTAAGGTAAAAGCATTTTATCCTTCACATGGAAGTGACATTCAGTAACCTTTTAGAAGGAGCTTTTAAAATGAAACATAGCCCAGGGGTCCAGAAAAAGACTTCCACAGAGAAGAAACGGCTTGATACATCTCAGAGGACAAGGCATGTTTTCTAGGGTACTCATTTTTCAGTGTAACTGGGTTATATTGGCACCACCTGTCCCCTAAACCCAACCAAACCGAACCCGATGCTGTCAGTCGATTCCGACTCATAGTCCCAATATATTACACGGTATGACTTCCTGTTATTATCTAACATGCGGACATACTGCTCTGAAACCCCAAGTAGCTTTGGTTGTTTATGAAAAACGAACCGTTTTTATTAATGAAGGCTCTTACTGCTGGGATCACCTGATATATTATTGAATAATCCCCGTTTCGGCTGCTTAGGGCATGTTGCACTGAACACTGTTAAGTAAAGTGTGAAATTTAATTGATCCGAAATGGAATTTGTTGCATTGTTAATGTTGTGTTTTCAGGGTTGTGTGATTATTTGCAAGCCAGACTAGGAAAGCATAGCACTAGTTCAAATGATTTTGACATGAGATTATTTTGTCTTTTGTTTTCCAGAATATAAAGCCCAAACAAACAGATTTGTTTGCCTGTATTTCCTCTGGACTTGATGTTTCATTACGCTGGCGGGGGTGGGGTGCGGGGCCGGGCCTAGGGAGGTGGGTAGTGGGAGGTGAGGAGGCTCTGTGGGGCCTCCATGGGTGGAGGCGGGCGGGGGATGCTGGCCAGTTGCCAGGGGGACCCTTCCGTCAGGGGTGCTTGGGGCCCTTGCAGTGCCAGCCAGCCGCCAGGGGGCGCTCTGCTATTGGGGCG
>NW_004444038.1:9695365-9697600 GCF_000243295.1 Trichechus manatus latirostris
AGTCAGGCACACGCCTCCTCACCCGCCCACTCACGCACAGGTTTGTGTTCACAGTCAGGCACACACCTCCTCACCCGCCCTCACACAGGTTTGTGTTTACACTCACACAGTCAGGCATACACCTACTCACCCACTCATACAGGTTTGTGTTCACACACATCGTCAGGCACACACTCACCTGCCCACTCTCACACAGGTTTGTGTTCATACTCACACCACCAGGTACACACTCACACATGGGTTGGTGTTCACACACATGCCATCACACACCTCTCCACTCTCACACAGGTTTGTGTTCACACACACTGTCAGGCACACACCTCCTCCTCGTACACCCACTCTCACACAGGTTTGTGTTCACACACATCGTCAGGCACACACTCACCTGCCCACTCCTCACACAGGTTTGTGTTCACATATATACTGCCAGACACACACTCACCTACTCACACACCCACTCACACAGGTTTGTGTTCACACACACCCTCAGGCACACACTCACCTGCTCACACACCCACTCACACAGGTTTGTGTTCACACACACACCTTCAGGCACACACTCACCTGCTCACACACCCACTCTCACCCATCAACATGCTCACCCCCGGAGCAGCAAGCCACTGTACTGTCTGAACCTTTGCCTTTGTCTTTCCCGAGCCATCCAGTTCAGCATGGTGGTGAATCTGACCAAGACTAGGACTTGAGCAGTTTTGTTCCTAGAGCAATTGTATTGTGTGGCTTTTCTCAGTTCTCTAACCCATCCAAGACTGACCTTCTCTGTGCCGATTTTCAGCACACATTGTAGGGTTCTTATTTATAGCTTTGTTTGGCCTTTTCCTCTTTTTGCCTCTGTAATATTTTGACTCTCATGCCCCAGTGACTGTTTTTGGTTCAGGGGAGAAAAAAATGAACATGTCCCCTTCCCAGAAAGTGTTCCCTCTCAGCTGTTCTGAGGTGATGTGGTGTAGGTTGGATTTATCCAGAGAAAGCAGCCTGACTCTGAAAGAAAACATGAATACTAATTCCTAATCTAGATGGTTTCAGGGCTAAAGAGAACATTTAAAAACCTATACAGGCTCATTTAGAGATTGTTACGGACTGCCAGAATGTTGATTAAATGCGTGGAAGGTAGAATTACATGGACTGGAACAGGCGCCTAGGCAAAAGGGGGCACTGTGGTGTTACCTCCCACGTAAAGCTGTATCTAAAACATCAGTTTCAGCACTGTCTAAATGCTCAGAATATGGGTTGAATAAAGGAAGAGATTCTTTTCTAGAGAAATCTCCCTTGAGAGGCCTGGAACAATCAATTTCATGTTTTAAAGCATCAGCTCTGGGATGTCGTAGGTTCATCTGAGTGTAAAGGTATGTAATGGTGGTGTCTGACTGAGTAGTCTTTGGGTGTTAGGGTAAACTTGATATTCCTAATTTTAGATACTTGAGAACCAAACATTTCAAAGGAAAAACAATAAAATTCCTCAAGTGTATAAAAGTAATACTAGTTACGATAATTTATGAAGCCTGCTATTTATACCAGTTACCCCATGGAGCATAATAACAACTTTCTTTATCATTAACTGTCAGACTGAGTTTGTTTTTTCGTTCTAGTTCAGTATAGTCCACATATGATGATCAGCCTTCATGGTTTGCCTCCTGCAGTGTAAATATATCTTATGGGGCTTGATCACATGTTCTCCACTTAAAAATCTAAAGGAACATTTTTGGATTCTGACCCCTGAGAATGTTGTGACTTTCTACTCACAAAACATGTATTTTTCCAGTCCTTAACTGTGTATACCAGGAGAGGGGAAGGAAGCTCACTGAAGAATTGACCAGAAGTCTGATAGATAAAAGTTTCTAAAAAAATCTAATTAGATTTTAAGTTTAAGTAGCATAATACATACAGAGATTGCTGACTGTCTTCACAAAGGTAGAAGGATAGATGGAGATGCAAAGTAAATTAGTCTGCTGTGGCTAAAGATTCAGACTAACAAACAGAGGCTGCCATGTTCTCATCCTTTTACCAGTTTCCTTGTTGTGATGAAATGCATGTATTTTGTGAAATACTTGGTTCATGAAATTGAGCTATACATTTCACTCTTGTGTAAGGAATAATGTTCTAACGGTTAATGTTGTCAGAAATTGAGCTGTAGTTTTCATTCTTGTGTAAGGAATAATGTTCTAACGGTTAATGTCGTCAGAAATTGAGCTGTAGTTTTCACTCTTGTGTAAGGAA
>NW_004444038.1:9699234-9744077 GCF_000243295.1 Trichechus manatus latirostris
GTTAATGTTGTCATCAGAAATTGAGCTGTAGTTTTCACTCCTGTGTAAGGAATAATGTTCTAACAGTTAATGTTGTCATCAGAAATTGAGCTGTACGTTTTCACTCCTGTGTAAGGACTAATGTTCTAACAGTTATGAAAATCATTTTAAGAAAAAAAATAATGAGGAGTTGTTTACCTACCGTGGTCTCAGCGTGTCCCTCCCCAGAGTTTAAAAATAGGCCCGTCTGTCATCCAGAGGGTTTATTTGCACATTGGAGACTTTCCCAAGGACTCTTAACCAGCTATCTGAAAGAGAAAAGAGGGTAGTATATTTGCATAGTATTTGGTTATGATTTTATCAGTAGTGCAAATTATGGCTTAAGCCAGTCTTCAGATTAAAAATTTTTTTGCTACTTTGGAAAGTGGTCGTTTTAGTCATAATCCTACTAAAACTGAACCATTGCCCCAAACGTGGTGAATTTTGCTACTTGTTTCTTTCAAGTAAGAGATGTTGTTCTCTTTGGCACAGTGTGTAAGTTGGCAGGAAGGTCAATGAAAGAACCAGGAAAGTGTCACTGTTCTTTAAGTGACCTGAATTGTGATGATTTAGAATGGCGTGATTTGAGTGGTTTTTTTCCCCCAGTGTGTTGATTTACTAGGATTTATCTCTGAATGCCAACGTCAGGGATAGTTTTTTTTTTTGTTTTTTTTTTTTAAATATAGTTCATCTTAGACGTAAAGGACCTCTTAACTTCTCCATTTGGTGACCACCTGGACATTTTTCTAGTATGAAAGTGATGAGGCTTTATTGTAGTTAGTAGCTTACATGCCAGTGCTTCCACCTAACGGTCTGACTCACCACGATCTCCCTCATAACTGCAGTGGTTTCTCATCTCACTGCCACTGAAATATTTTGCTTTTGCCAGGAATGCACATTTCTGCACACCTTTTCACCTGCTGAACTCTTAAGTCATCCTTGAGGTGCATAAAGTACAGAGCTGTGTATTCTCAGATACTCAGCTATGGTTATACAGATGAATGTATTAAATAAAAGGAAAATGTACCTAAAGATCAATTTTGATATGACTTCTCAGAAAAACAGAAGCCATTTTAAATTTAAATCCTCCAAACCATGATTACAGGAAATGTAAAGCTCATGTTGTTGTTTTTTCAAATATGCTTATAGCTTTAAATGTACTTTTAAGGGAAATGTATGGTGTTGCTAAATTGCTTTAAGATGAATTTCAGTTTATGGAGTCAGCTTTACCGTAAGGTAGAGTCTAAATTAAAATTCTTTAAGGTAAGCAGAAATATGTCTGAAAAAGTCATCCTGAACAGCAGTATTTCAAACCAAGTGAAGTGAGTGTGATTTGAAACTATCATTTTGGTAGCTTGTAAGGTAAAGAAGGCAGTTTTAATTCAGAGAAAAGATTATGGATAAGATGATAGAAGAAGGATAACAACCACTCTATTTCCTATGCACTTTCCCTTGAACCCCCAATTCTACCTTCCATCCACGTTCACAGTGTTCATGAAGTATATGAAAAACCTTTGACGATGTTTAGATTATGGATTTAAATCTAATTTTTTATATTTTGCTTGGATAAGAAGTAACAATGTAATCAAAACCAAACCAAACCCATTGCTGTCGAGTCAATTCCGACTCAGCGACCCTATAGGACAGGGCAGAACTGTCTATGTCATAGAGTTTCTAAGGAGCGCCTGGTGGATTCAAACTGCTGACCTTTTGGTTAGCAGCCGTAGCACTAAACCACTATGCCACCAGGGTTTCCAACCATGTAACCAGAGGTAGGAAGATAAGGTTGCCTAATCAGAAGCCTATAGAAGGTCTGTGTTATGAATTTGCAGGTGAGTTTTACATCTGACATCCAGCAAACAGTTTATTAAAAGGATATGTCCCAGGCAATGTTACAATACCTGAACACAGATGCTGCAGAATTATCAGATTCTCCAGGCCTTCATGTTGGCGAGCTTAATGTTAGAGTTTTTGTGACACCATGGCCTCGGTTTGTCTGTCAGACATCACGTTATTGTCTCTTTCCTCTGAAACCACACACCTCGTGGTTATGATCATGTCAACTGTGTCGTTAAGAAGTGTGACCTTCCTTGGCCTGGATCCTATGTGTTATGATTATTTTATTATTTATTTATGTTATTATTATGAGCAAATTTATTGCACTCCATAGGTTCATTTTTTTTTCTTCCTTAACTAAAAGAAAATAAAACAAAAATGAGCTTTTACTTAGCACTGGCTTTGACTAAATTCCGTTATGTCTTTTCTTTATTTAACCATTTATGTTTTCAGCCCAGTATCCTTAAATATATTCAGTGTCATCAATGTCCAAATAATTGTTTCATTTTTTTCTCAGTGAGTAGTCCAGGAATGTTTAGTAAGTACTGAGCACTTACTGCGTTCCCCCAGTATGCAGAGGATAAAAAGATAAATAATAAATACACATCTTTTACTTAGATTTTTTTTTCTATTTTAGTTAATAACTTGTAGATGTTCCTAGTCATGGCTGTTAGAATCATATGAGAAGGTTTAAAAAAAAAAAAAAAGCCCAGGTCTCACCCCAGTTAAATTAGAAGCTCTGAGACAGGACAGCAGGTATCGGTATTATTTTTTTAAAGCTTCCTAAGTGATATGAATGTGCTGCCAGGGTTGAAAACCTCTCATCTAGATGTAAAACAAGCACATAAATAATAGGTACTTATTTTAGACGATGGTTAGGTGCCATAAGACAGATGTAGCGTTCAGGAGGTTGGAAGGTAGAGGGAGAGCTATCTTCTGAATGATTGATTGTGGAAGAAAATGAGTTAACATTACATATGTTGACTGGGAGGTGTCTAGCCAACAAATGAGAGTAAGACCTGCCCTCGCTTCAAAGTCAGGGCCAGGGATGTGGATATGGGAGTCGTTCACTTAGAGGTGAAATTTAAAGCTATGAGAATAAGTAGGTTATTGAGGGAGACTGTTAAGGAAGGGGCTCTTGAATGTCCCCATCTTCCTTTAGAGGTTTGGAAGAAAAGTTGATAGTAAGGGAAAAGGGCAAAAAAGCTTTTGGGCAATCTGTTCCCTGCAGACTGTGGCTGCCGGTAACACAGGCCTCCTGGAGTGCAGCCCCATTGATTGGTACTGATTCACTTCTACTCAGCCTGTAGGCAGCGAGTCTCAGAGGCCAGTTATGCCAAGATAGCAGCAAAGGCAAAATAGTTTTTTTGGCAGTGTTTCAAAGCAGCGGTGCTTTTCTTAGAGAGTGCATTATGTACACATTTGACAGCTACTTTATAGCTTTTTGCAAATAAGAAAAGTAAGGTAGGACTGTGCAAAAAGACAGAGTAAGACAAAATTGAAGGGATGGGGTGAATTTATAAAATATATACAGAGGCTAGAAGACATTTACAAGGTTCCCAAACCAAGATAGATCTTTATTACCTTTTAATTTTGATGACCATATAGTAGAAATCTTTATTTTGAGAAGTGATCATAAATATGAATGAAATTTTAAAATTATGGGAATTTATGTTTCTCTTTTGTTAATCTGAATAAGCAGTTATCTGCTAAGTGGCTACAGAGATAATGCAAAAATGTTTTAAAACCACATTATCAGGCAGAAAATTGCTCGTAGATTGGTGACTCCGGTATTTGCACCATTAAAGTTTCAGTATGTGGCGGAGTAAAGATTGGAAAAGGTCAGCTGTAACTACTAGAAGAGAGAGCTTCAGGATCATGCTGGCGTCTTTTTACGCCTTAGTTTGTTAAAGACAGCCGTTACCGTCCTCTAGTGCAGTGCTTCCAACCTTTCTCACATCACAGAATACACTAAAAAATCATAACATTTGTACAGTACACTGGGTAAATGGATGACGCAGGACACGAAGGCGCTCCAGACTGCAGTGAGCAGCCCAGAGGCTCCGGCCGCCCACCTGGCACCCCTGAGGACTGGTGGCATCGTGGTCTCCAGCCCCCAGTAACCTTTCATGTCATACTGCTCGGGAAGCTGTCTCCTAATGTGAAAGACCCGTCCCACGTCTGTGTAGCTCTCCCAGCTCTAAGCCTCCAGCCTCTGTACTCAAAGCAATAGCAAAGTCGAGAGAGAGTTGGAATTTGTCATCCCTGGTCGCAACCTACTGTTTCTGATGTCACACCTATTATAAATGGAAACTTATTTTGTAGCATTTTTATTAACATTTATTTTAAAGGTGTTTTACCACTTAATAACTATTTCTTGAATATATCAACAGTACTCTTGTAAAATACACCCAGGATTGGTCACAGACTTAATACATTTTTCATGAAAAGATTGCAGCTTATTGAGGAAGTATCATGAGCCCTACAAGAAAAAAAAAAATGGACAAAGATATGTTGAGAAGTCAAAAAGAAAAAAAAGAAGCACAGTCATGCTGTTGGAAAAGTTTTGACCCTAGATGTTAAAGCAAGCCGGGAAGAGTGGTTTATAGGGAAGGGGGGAAGGGGGAAGACTCTATTCTCCCCACGTTGCAGATGGACAGGGTCACGTTGGGCAAGAAGAGGGGCTGAATGGAGACTGACAGATGTGCTGTAGGTTGTAGAGTACAGGATATAAAACCCTCCTTCAACGCCCCTGTGAATTCTTTAATATTTCTATTTACTAACTAATACTTCACAGACGAGGTTTTTTATTTTGATTTTTTGGGGAGTGGAACGTTGTGAGGCCTACTTTAAGCTTAGAGCAGGGTGACAATGGAAGCTGCCTTGTGGGAATGCTGGCTTCTGACTTTTGTCTAGGTTACATTTATGCGGGTTTCCCCCTTTTTATAACACGCATGATGATGTTGATGATACAGCTAACACTTACGGAGCAGTTAATTCTGTGCCTGTCACTGTGTCTAGTGCTTTCCGTTTAATCCTCACAACGTCCCTGTGGGTAGCACTGTTAGCCCCGTATACAGATGAAGTCTGAGACACGTAAAGAAGACACTTAAAGCCCGTTGTGACTCTGCTGGTAAGTTGCAGAGAAGGAGTTGAGCGGCGGCAGTCTGGCCCCAGTCTGGCCCCAGAGTCTGTCCCCTACCTGCTCTGGCGGACAGTCTCTTACTGTTAGGAGCGGTGCTCTTGCTTCTCTTCTGTGAATGAGCTGTTCCTTCCCCAGCAAAACGAGCACCCATCGGTGTATGCTTTTGCGTACTTTTATGAACTTATCTGTATGATACATTTGTAGAAGTGAATCTGTTGTGTCAGAAGACGGGATTTGTGGTTGTAGCTGTTCGTTTGCTGCTACGCTGCGTGCCAACAAGGCTGCGTCAGTTGGTACTTTCACCAGGGTGTCTAAGGGTGTTCTTTTGTCCTTGCCAACACGGGGTAAAGTTGTCAAACTTTAATATTTCTTTAGACCTCTTAGGTTCACTGTGGTATCCCGTTGTTGTGAGGGTTTAGCATTTCCTTCATTGTGAGGTATGCTGAGCTTCTTTTTTATGTTTATGGTTTTTTACGTTGAACCATAGTATTTATTTTTTTGTGACGAGACTGTTAATGTGCCTTGTCATTTGTCTATTGGGCTGTTGATTTTTTTCTCTTGATACGTGAAAGTTCTTTTTATATTAACAAGATTAGCTCATTGGCTAATACGCATGTTGCAAATACCTTCCCAATTTTTCTTTTTGTCTTTTGACTTTGTTTATGATAATATACACACACGGAGCCCTGGTTGTACAACAGTTAAGTCCTCGGCTGCTAACCAAAGGGTTAACAGTTCCAGCTCACTAGCAGCTCCGCGGGAGAAAAGACCTGGTGATCCGCTCTGCTAGAGACAGCCTAAGAAACCCTGAAGAGCGGTTCTGCTCTGTCCTATAGGGTTACTGTGAGTTGGAGTGGACTCAGTGGCGCACAGCAACAACAATAGCATATGTGCACACATGTATACATATATATACACCGGTGTTTATATATTTAAAAAAAAAAAAAAACCGTTGCCGTCGAGTTGATTCCGACCCATCGCGACCCTGTAGGACAGAGTGGAACTGCCTCATAGGGTTTCCAAGGAGCTGCTGGTGGATTCGAACTGCCGACCTTTTGGTTAGCAGCTGTGTCACTTAACTACTGCACCACCAGGGCTTACTTCTTGGCCTTTAGCCAAGATCAAGTGTAGTATTGTATCTATACGTACATGTATGTATTTGTGTGTGTGTGTATGTATGCACCATACAGTATTTTAAAAATAATTATGTGGCCAAATTATCAATCTTTCTATGACTTCTACGGTGCCACTTCTAAGGAACAACTTCCCCTCCCACAGTCATAAAAATTTTAGGAATTGATCTGATACCAGTCATTCATATCTTAGGATTTAAGACGAAGCGTTATCTTTCCCAGGGCATTTTACTTTGAACCTTGCATCTAATTGTGTAGTGAAATGGTCTGCCCTCTTTCAAAGGAATTTTATGTTTGTAGCATGAATGACCAGTCAAGGGGTCAAGGGCCTTTCCCTGCACTTCTGAAAGCATATCCCGTACTCTGGTAGGCCACCTCTTTCTCTGCTAGGGAGAATCAGGTGTCCAACTGAGTTGTGAAGGGAAAATTTTCTTTGCTTTTATTATACCTTGCCATGCATGGCATTTCCCGTGGCTACTGTGGCTGAAGACTGTCGGTTAGATTGTCCATTGTATTATGGAGTATGGTTTGGATTTATTTGATTGGGGGGAGGTATAGACTCCTTTGATTATTTGTGATGTTTATGAAATAGCCTGTACCCCGTACACTGATCTTTATTTTTTTATTGTACTTTAGATAAAGGTTTATAGAACTAACAGTTACTCATTAAACAGTCAGTACACATATGGTTTTATGACATTGGTTAACAACCCCACGACATGTCAACCGTCTCCCTTCTTGACCTTTTTTTTTTTTTTTTGGTGAAAATATAAATAGCCAAAGATACACCATTTCAAAAATTTCTACATGCACAATTCAGTGACATCGACTACGCTCTTCCAGGTGTGCTGCTATTCTCACTTTAGATGAAGGTTTACAGAACAAAATAGTTTCTCATTAAACAGTTAGTACACATGTTGCCCTATGACAATGGTTAACAACCCCACTACATGTCAACACTGTCCTTACTCAACCTTCGATTCCCTATCACCAGCTTTCCTGTCCCCTTTTGCCTTCTAGTCCTTGTCCCTGGATTGCTGTGCCTCATTAGTCCTGTTTTGTTTTATGAGGCTGTCCAATCCCCGGTTGAACGGTGAACCTTGGGGGTGACCTCACCACTGAGCTGAAAGGGTGTCTGGAGGCCATATTCTCGGCGTTTCTCCAGTCTGTCAGGCCAGTAAATCTGGTCTTTTTTTGCGAGTTAGAATTTTGTTCTACATCCTTTTCTAGCTCTGTCCAGGACCCTCTGTTGTGATCCTGGTCAGAGCAGTCAGTGGTGGTAGTCGGGCACCATCTAGCTGTACTGGACTCAGTCTGGTGGAGGCCGTGGTGGCTGTGGTCCATTTGTCCTTTGGACTAATCTTCTCCTTGTATCCTGTTCTCTTCATTCTGCCTTGCTCCCAAAGGGGTGAGACCAGTGGAGTATCTTAGATGGTTGCTCATAGGCTTTTAAAACCCCAGTAGCTACTCACCAAGGTAGAATGTAGAACATTGTTTTATAAACTGTGTTATGCCAGTTGAGCTAGATGTTCCCCGAGACCATGGTCCCCACAGCCCTCCGCACAGCAATTCAGTCCCTCAGGGAGTTTTGATGTATCTATGGAGCTTCCATGACCTTTCCTTGTACAAGTTGTGCTGGCTTCCCCAGTATTGTGTACGGTCTTACCCTTCACCAAAATTACCACTTATCTATCGTGTATTTAGTTCCCCCCACCCCTCCCATCCCTTGTAAGCAACAGAGATTGTTTCTTTTTGTGTGTAAACTTTTACATGAGTTTTTACAGTAGAGGTCTCATACAATATTTGTCCTTTTGTGATTGACTTATTTCACGCCGCATAATGTCCTCCAGTTTCATCCGTGTTGTGAGATGCTTCACAGATTCATCGTTGTTCTTTCTCATTGCATAGTACTCCATTGTGTGTATGTGCCATAGTTTGTTTATCCATTCCTCTGTTGATGGGCGTCTAGGTTGTTTCCATCTTTTTGCTATTGTGAACAGAGCTGCAGTGAATATGGGTGTGCATATGTCTATTCGTGTGATGGCTCTTATTTCTCGAGGATGTATTCCTAGGGGTGGGATTGCACTTTGTAGTGCTTTTCTCTTTTTTTTTTTTTTTTTTATTTTTTGTGGTGCTGACATTTTCTTTGTTCCTCTTATTCTCCTGTGCTGAGTTCGTTTTGTTTGTGGATTCTTTTTTCCATTTCTTTTTTTTTTTTTGTAGATTTTGTTTTTACTGAGACTTTATGTTTTTTTTCTTTATTTTGAAGAGTAGATTTGTTAACTTTCTTTGTGGTTACCTTGAAATTTACCCTTATCTTCTTAGATTGAACCAGTCTATTATTACTTGGTATCACCTTGCTTTCCTCTCCATTAGAAGGTTCTATACCTACACCTTTTATTCCCTTTTTTATTGTTCTGATGCTGTTGTCATTTACAGATTAACATCTCTGGTTCCCTGTTGTAATTCTTTTGGTTTTGCATAGTCCTTAAGAGTTCATTTCCTAGGTTGGTATATGGCTAGTACAATCCTGTGTCCTATGTTCAGCCTGTGGTCTGATGTTGTTTGTTTTTAGATCGAACGACTTCCTTTAATAAGTTTCGTAAGTTTGGTTTGGATTTTACATAGTCCCTTAATTTCTGTTTGTCTGGAAATGACCTAATTTCACCATCATACTTGAACGAGAGTTTTGCAGGATATATTATTCTTGGCTGGCAATTTTTTTCTTTCAAGATTTTATATATATCATCCCATTGCCTTCTTGCCTGCATGGTTTCTGCTGAATAATCTGAGGTTAGTCTTATTATTTCTCCTCTGTGACTTCTTGTTTTTCACGAGCTGCTCTCAGGATTCTTTGTCTTTGGTTTTGGCGAGTGTGATTATGATAAGCCTTGGTGATTTTCTTTTGGTGTCTATCCTATATGGGGTTCATTGAGCTTCTTGGATGGTCAGCTTTTCATCTTTCATGTTATTGGGGAAGTTTTCTGTCAGTAATTCTTCAGTGTTCCTCTCTGTGTTTTCTGTTTTCTCCCCCTGTTCTGGAACTCCAATCACTCGCAGATTTTTGCTTTTGATTGTATCCCACATAATTCTCAGGGTCTCTTCATTTTTCTTCGTTCTTTTTTCTGATTTTTCCTCAAAAAGTGTTGTATCCAATTGTTTGTCTTCAATTTTGCTGATCCTATCTCCCATCGTTTCAAACCCCCTCCTCAGCCCTTCTATGGCACTGTCCATTTCTGAAATCTTGTTGTTTATCTTTTGGATTTCTAATTGTTGTTTTTGTATTGTTTCTAGTTGTGAATTTATTGTTCCTGTATTATTTTCTTGAATTCTTCCTTTTTTTTTTCCTGTATTTTCCATGAATTTGTATGCCTTTTCCATTACTTTGTCTGTTTTTTTCCTCATTTTTGTCTGCTTTTTGCTTCAACTCTTGGATAATTCTGAATGTTAGAGATTTGAATTCCCTATCGGTTAGGTCTAGTGCCTTTTCTTCTACTGGAAAGTCATCTGGTGTTTTATTTTGGATGCCTATGGGAACCATCCTGTCCTGTTTTTGTAAACGTGATATTGTCTACTGTCTTCGGGGCATTCAGTGGTTATTTTCTTCATTTATTGATTGTAGATTTGTTTGTTTTATCCTGCTTTTTTGTTTTATTTGATTGTGTCTGACCAGGTGGGTTGTACGGTCTTTGGTTTTTGCTCGTCTGTGGGCACGATCCTTTTCACCTCCCTTCTCCAATGCACAGGGTCAGTCACTCAGGTCTGGCATAGCAGGACAGGTCCAGCTGAAGGGGAGTTGCTGGGATGGGTTGTTTGTGGCACATACCAGGGCCGACAGAGCAGACCAGGAATCAATGCAGGGCAGGTTCCAGTAGGCTGTGCCTGTGCTGCTTGGGAGTATGATGTTCAGTGCATGGTGCAGGTAGGCAGGAAGGAGGGGGTAGATTGTGATGTGTGGAGCTAAGGTGGGTATGGAAAAGAGGAGAGAGAGGATAGAGAAACAGGAGCCAAAAACAAACAAACAAAAAAAGAGTGCTAAGGGAGCTTGCTATTGAAGTGGAGAGATGAGAGACTGAGAAATGGGGAAAAACAAAAATGAAAAAAAAAAAAAGAAAAAGGGTAAAAGAAAATGAATAAATCTAGAAACTGGAAATGAAGAAAGACAAAAAGGGAATAAGAGAGAGAAGAAAACAAAGGAAAAAAAAAAACAAAATTAAAAAACAAGAACAAAGAAATGCCCCCACGGATGTCCCTGTGCGTCTGTGCAGAGTAAGGGAGTAGCTTCCAAGCCTCACAGTACTGCCTGGCTAGAAGGGACTCCCAAGCCGAGAAAAGAAAAAGAAAACAAACAAACAAATCAAAACAGAACAAATCAGAGCAAACAAACAAACCAACAGTAAAGCCCTGGGCGTCCCACCAGCATGGCAGCACAGGCCAGGAAACAGTTTCATAGTCGAGCGGTGTTTTGCAGCCTTTCAGGAAGAAGCAAAGATGGCGCACAGAGCCAGGTACTTGAGAGAAAGGAGGGGGAGGTGGTGAGAGATAAGGAAGAAATCTGAAGAAGTGGAAAAAAGCAACACCAACAGCCAACAAAAGGCACTCAGGGAGCCGGCCAGTGCGAGTGGTTGGAATCCAGGTGACACCGGGGGATGCTGGTGCTTCCCGGCCAAGAGTCTGTGGCTTCAGGAAGCAGAGGAGGCTTTGTGGAGGTGAAGAAGGCTGGGGGGTGGGAAAGCATGTATCGCTGGTTACTGGTTGTTCTGTCTCTGCTGGAATCTCTGTGAAGCTGCTTTCTCATGCCCCCTGTTCATGGATCTCCGATAGGAGTCCAAGATGGCGGATCTGTGCTATACTAGCTGATAGGGGACCCCTGCATGTGTCTCTCCTCGCTCCCTGTTCTTGGTCAATTTCTTACTGCATTCGGTGCTTGGCTAAGTTCTTATCTCTTCAGTTGATGCATAGGGTTTCAGGATTGACGTGTGACTCTGTTTGAGTTAGTGTTTCTGATCTTTGCTGTAGAGGGAAGGCATGGTGCTTCTGACTATAGCACCATGTTGCCCGGAAGTCTGTGCGCTGATCTTTAAATCAAACAAGGTGTAATAGGGAAAAAATCCAGAAAAAGTATTATGTATAAATATAATACAAAAACATAAGGAGGAGTTGTCATTAATAATTTTTGTTTCTCTCCTGAGGTTCACCATTCAGCCGAAGTTCAGACAGCTCCATAAAACAAAACGAGAGTAATGGGTCACAGCAGTCCAGGGACAAGGACTGGAAGGCAGGAGGGAACAGGAAAGCTGGTAATAGGGAACCCAAGGTTGAGAAGGGACAGTGTTGACATGTTGTGGGGTTGTTAACCATTGTCATAAAAAATATATGTACTGTTTAATGAGAAACTATTTGTTCTGTAAACGTTCATCTAAAGTACAGTAAAAAAAAAAAGGAAAAGAAAAAAATAATTTTTGTTTCTGTGGTTAGCCAATAATGAGTCTTCATTTCTTGTTTGGTTTCATTCATTCAACAAATAATAACTCAGTGCCTACTTTGTGCCAGAATGTCTTCTAGTTGGTGGCGATAATCAGATACTGGCCCTGCCCCCATTCACACATTCCAGTGGGGCAAGACAGATAAGTAGAACAGTGAAAATAATTATTATTGTCTCATTTTGTGCTAAGTGTGAAGAAGAAAATCAGGCAGGATAGTGGAAGCAGGGAGTGATTGGGGAGGAGGGAAAGCCCTTTTCTATAGTGTGGTCAGGGAAGATAAAATATTCCTGAGAGGAGAATATTTGAAGGTAGACCTGAATAATAGTAAGGAGGAGGCCACAGTGGCTGAGAAGATCATTCCAGGCTGGGGAGTCAACAGTTTTAGGCCTGAATGAAGATACCACATTGTTTCTAAATCTTTTTACGTTCATCTAAGTGGGAAGTGGAGCCTAGGAAGATCTAATGGCCCTTGGCGCCTCTGTGTGCCAGAGCAGAACTGTACATGCCTGGAACGCAGTCTTCTTTCCATTTCCTGCCCCCTTTTTCCCCATCTCCCCCAACCGTTGTCTTCAGCACTAAACACGCCTCCATTCTGTCTGGTTGTGTATTTCTATGTGAGAAAACTAGTGAGGAACTTTATGCAGAGACGTTCTGACCCTGCAAACTTAATTGCCTTCTAAACAGAATGAACCATCATTCCTGCAAAACACAACACCGTACTGTGGTTTGATAGCCCAGTAGAATGCCAACAATTTACTTTCCATCACAGATAACCACAGTGAGTTCCTGCTCTCCTAAAACTGCTAAAGAGAAAATGTAGTAATAGCGGTGTAACATCAAAAATTTCTAGGAAAAGTCTGAACAAAATGCTCCCTGGTAGAAGGGCTTCCTTCTGGTTTCTAACAGCTGTCTATGGCCATGGTTTTGGGAGCCATTTTCACCGGAATTAACAGAAACATTGAGAAACTGTGTATATGTTTACATTTGCTATACGATCTGTTCACCATGATCTCAGACAAGTTAAACATTAAGATTTTGTCTCTTTTTCACTCAGAATTTTATTACAAAACAAGTAGATAATAATATCAGGACCAGGGTGAAAGAATATGACAGTCATGAAAAATATTTTCAGGGCCACAAATAGTCTGAGGAACATAGCTAGGCAAAAACTAGTAATTTACCACCATCAAACCTCTGTCTTCTGTAAAATTAACTTACTTTGTGGACACATGTTTGGGAAAAGGAAATGCTGGAGTGCATGAAAGTCTATGACTTTTATGACTGAGAATGAGCTAACCTAGAAGTAAGAATAGTGCCAAAAATATAAGAAAAATTCACACTATAAATAGTTGTTGAATAGTATTGAATATCTGTTAGCAAATTTACTATTTTATTCTATAACAAATGGAATGCTAGATTATTAGCATAGAAACAAAGGGAGCTATAATCAGCAAATGGAATTTGAAAGCTAATTTTCACGCATGGATCAAGAGTAATAAATACTTACTGAATTACTAAGAAATTACTAATTTATTAGCATGGCTGAAATTTTTTTAACCAAACTTTGAAAAATAAGTGGAAGAATGTTGTTGTTGTTAGGTGCCGTTGAGTCAATTTTTGACTCATAGTGACTCCATGTAACAGTAGAACTGCCCCACTGGGTTTTCTAGGCTGTAATCTTTACGGGAGTGATCGCCAGGTCTTTCTACCACAGAGCCGCTGGGTGGTTTGAACAACCAACCTTTCAGTTAGCAGCCAAGCACTCTTAACCACTGCGCCACCAGGGCTCCTTAAGTGGAACAATAGGATTATATTATATTATCAAGGTCAGTAGTTTGAATCCACCAGCCGCTCCCTGGAAACCCCCAGAGGCGGTTCTACTCTATTCTATAGGGTCACTGTGAGTTGGAATCAACTCTACAGCAATGGGTCATACACAGTCAGAATACTGTGTTTTAAAATTCAGTTAAAGTAATTCTTTTCTTTATGTGAAATGCCACCCACTTGATACTAAGTTCGGCTTGTTTCCATTTGTTTCAGATTTTAGGATTGCGTTGTATTTTTTCCGTTTGATTTAATTTTTTAAATTTATAAAACATTTACAAATCTTCAAAGTCAGCCTTAAAAAGCAAGCACAAGTCTTACTTCCATATCTTTCCCTGTATTCTGTGGCTGCCTTCTTGCATCCATCTGTAGGGAACCATTGGAACTAATTTTAACTTCTAGTTCTTTTTGAAAATAGAAACAAATATGTATATATTCATATTTCCTCTTTTACACTAACAGTAGCATACTGTAAGCACTATTACACATTTTTTCTCTTAATATATTCTGGAGATCACTCCGTTTCAGTTTACTATAGGGAAAACATCCACATTTCTTCTTATAGCTGCATAATATTCCATTCTTGATTGAGTTATTCCCCTATTTATGAACATTTGGATTCCAGTCTTGTTATTGTAAATAATGCTGCAGTTTCTAGTTTTGTAAATGCATCCATTGTATTTTGGCAAAGATATTTTTGGGACAGATTTATAGAAGTAGGATTACTGGGAAAAGGGGGCGTTTTCACTGTTTTGCGTTACCACCAGCCATGAGGACGGTTACTTCTCAGCCCCCGCGCCAACAGAACGTGGTGGGAGACTCTTAGATTTACTTTTCTTTTGCCTTATACGTCTTTTTCTTCTTAATTTTAGGAGCTCTTTAGATATTAGTTCTCAATATTTTTGAATGCCTAACATTTATTATTATTAATACTAATAATAAAAATATAATAAGAAATGAGACAGTGATTCTCAAACTGAGACGTGAATTGTTTATCTACAGTCAGACAAGCTTATGTAATGTATACCTTTTTTAAAAAAAAAAAAATCCAATGTAGAATTATTTTAACAAAACAAATGTGCTTCAGAATTAGAGAAAGAAATAGTACATGTTCTTCCTGGAAAATTGTTTGAACTTAACCAGTATTAGGCATGTGTTGTTAGGAGTATGTTACGTAGAGCTAATTGAATTTTAAAACTATTTACTGTCATCCTCTTCAGGGGCTATTGGCTGCAAACTAATGTTGGCAGAGAAGAAGGGGCGTGTTACCCAGCAGTTGTAAGTTGAGTTGGGGCCTTGAGTGACTTATGACATAGGTGGGGATCCTGGTGATGTGATTTTTCTCATTTGACTAAGTTCCATCTTAACTGTCTTTAGTTTATGGAACTTTTATCCTGAGCCACGTTTTGAACCAACTCTCATATTGCTGAAACAAGGAAAAATACCTAGATTTTTGGCTGGGCAAGTTATTTTTTTCACATAGTGAAGATGAAGCTATTTAAGTGATAGAGGTTTTATGTTGTTCTCGTACCACAGACTGTTTACCTTTGTGATCAGATCATTTGTATCCATGACCAGTTCTCAGCCTTTGGAAGAAGCCCCTCAACCCTCATTTCTTCCTCCCTCTACCTTTTTGTGTGTGTGTGTGCGCACGCATGCGCGGTGAAATATATGTGACAAAACACTTGCTGATTCAACTATTTTTACACATACAGTTCAGTGACATTATGTTCATTGTGTTGTGCAACCATCAACACTGTCCATTTCTAATTTTTTTTCATCACCCTGAACAGAAACTCAGTACCCGTTGAGCAATACCTCCCTATTTCTCCCTCCCACTCATCCCTGGTAACCACTAATAAATTTTGGGCTCTATATATTTGCCTATTCTAGATATTTCATGTAAGTAAGATCGTACAATATTTGTCCATTTGTGTCTGACTTATTTCACTCAGCATAATATTTTTGAAGTTCATGTTGTAGCAAATATTACAGTTTCATTTTTTTATGTCAGAATAATATTCCATTGTATGTATATACTACGTTTTATTTATCCATTCATCTGTTGATGGACACTTTTTTTTTCCTACCTTTTGACTTGTGAATAACGCTGCAGTGAACATTGGTGTACAAGTATCTCATTGAGTCCTTGCTCTCAAGTCATTTGTGTATATATCTGAGAGTGGTGTTGTTGGGCCATACATTTAACTTTTTGAGGAACTGCCAAACTGTTTTCCACAGTGGCTGCACCATTTTACAGTCCCATGAGCCAGCGGGTTCCAGTTTCTCCCTATCCTCACCAACACTTGTTTTCTGTTTTTCTGATAATAGCTGTTCCGGTGAAGGTGAAGTGGTATTTGTTTGTGGTTTTGATTTGCATTTCCCTAATGACTAATAATCTTAAGCATGTTTTCATGTGCTTATTGGCCACTTGTATTCTTCTTTGGTGAAATGGCTATTCAAGTCCTTTGCCCATTTTTTGATTGGGTTGTTTGTCTTTTTGTTGTTGAATTGTAGGAGTTCTTTATGTACCTGGATATTAAACTCTTGTCAGATACATGGTTCCCAAATATTTTCTTCCTTCTGTAGGTTGTCTCTTCACTTTGTTGATAAAGTCCTATGATGTACAGAAGTTTTGAATTTTGATGAAGTCCGATTATCTGTTTTGTCTTCTGTTGCTCATGCTTTTGGTATCATCTCTAAGAATCTGTTGTCAAAAGACTAGATCCCAAAGTATTACCCCTATGTTTTGGTCTAAGAGTTTTGTGGGTTTAGTTCTTACATTTAGTTCTTTGATCCATTTTTAAATTAATTTTTGTATATGGTGTGGGGTGTGGATCCAACTTTATTCTTTTACATGTGGAGATCTAGTTTTCCCACCACCATTTATTAAAGAGATTATTCTTTCCCCATTGGTTGGACTTAGCACCCTTGTCAAAAATCAGTTGACCATACATGTATAGGTTTATTTCTGGACTCTCAATTCTATTCCATTGGTCTATGTGTCTATCATTATACCAGTACCAGACTGTTTTGCTTACTGTATCTTTATAGTATATTTTGAAATTGGGATGTCTGAGTTCTCCTACTGTGTTCTTCTTTTTCAAGATTGCTTTGACTATTTGGGGCCCCTTGCAAATCCATATAAATTTGAAGTTTGGCTTTTCCATTTCTGCAAAGAAGGCTGTTGAAATTTTGATAGGAATTACATTGAATCTGTAGATCTCATTGGGTAGTATTGGCATCATAACAATATTAAATCTTTTAATTTGTGAACGTATACTCTATTTATTTAGGTCTTCTTTAATTTCTTAAAGCAATGTTTTATAGTTTTCAGTGCATAAGTCTTTTACCTCCCTGGTTAAATTCATTACTAGGTGTTTTATTCTTTTAGATGCGATTATAAATGGAATTGTTTTCTTAACTTCCTTTTCAGATTGCATATTGCTTGTGTATAGGAATACAACTGATTTTTGTGTGTTGATCTTGTACCCTGCCACTTTTATGAATTCATTTATTAGCTCTAGTAGTTTTCTTGTGGATTCTTCAGAACTTTCTACATATAAGATCATGTTATCTGTGAAGAGGGATGGTTTTACTTCTTCCTTCTAATTTGGGTACTTTTATTTCTTTTTCTTGCCTACTTGCCCTGGCTAGGGCTTCCAGCACAGTATTCCATAGCAGTGGTGAGAGCAGGCATCCTTGTCTTGCTCCTGATCCTAACTAAGCAGAATGCTCTTGGTTTTTCTCCACCGAGTATGATGTTAGCTGTGGGTTTTCATAAATGCTCTTTATCATACTGAGGCATTTCCCTGCTATTTCTAGTTTGCCGAGTGTTTTTATCACGAGAGGGTGTTAGATTTTATTGAATGCCTCTTCTGCATTTATTGAGATTATCATGTTTCTTTTTCTTTGTTCTATTAATGTGGTGTATTACATTGATTGATTTTCATATGTTGAACAACCTTTGCATTCTTGAGATAAATCCCATTTGGTCTGTCCTGTTTTTCAATAGTCTCATCTTGTTGGTAAACAAGGGATTTGTTTTCTGTTTTTTATGTGTGGCCCAGATCCAGTCAGACATGTACAAGTAAGACAACTCACTGAATCGCCTGCAGAATGGCTCCCAAGTTCTTCCTGAGTCCCAGGTTTCTGAATGTTCCAAACAGGGTCGGTTCCTTCTCTGGGCTTCTCTCCGAGTTGTTGGTGTCTCTGGAGCTCCTTGGTGTTCTTTTCTTCGTAGAGGATCGTCACATGTCTGTCTTCCCCTGTGTGTGTCTCTGTATCTCTTCTGGTCTTTTTACTTTACTCAGAAGTGATGAGGTTGGAAACCCTGGTGGCATAGTGGTTAAGTGCTACAGCTGCTAACCAAAAGGTCAGCAGTTCGAATCCACCAGGTGCTCCTTGGAAACTCTATGAGGCAGTTCTGCTCTGTCCTGTAGGGTCGCTATGAGCTGAAATCGACTCAATGGCAATGGATTTGGTTTTCTGGTTTTTAATTAGGTTTAGCATCTACCTTACACTGATATAACCTCAATTGACTGGTTGATTCCATTACATTAACTTGGATTATGGAAGGTGATTACCTTGCATTCCATTGGATTATATTATGGAAGGTTGTCTGCTCTACTCACGGCCAAATGATTTAATCATATGTGAGTACTCCGTGACAGCAGCTAGCCTACTGTTTGGTCAAACAGCTGGCAGCCAAAGCCTAATCCAATTGACACATAAAATTAACCATCACTATGCCCTTCAGGATTGTTGAGAAGTTTAGAGTTTAAGTTAGGGTTAGTATAAGGTTCAGATGAGATAAGGAATATAAATGAACTGGAAACTATAAAATATTTTGTAAATGTGTAGTAAAATAATCATTCTTAATATTATTTGCAAATGTCCATCCCATAAATCTAGACTTAATACCTCCTGTAAGACCCCAAAACTCTCTCAAATATTCCATTTCCACTGAGTGAAATAAGTCAATCACAAAAGGACAAATACTGTATGACCTCATTTATATAAAAAGATAAGAAAAGGCAAATGTGTAGAGACCAGAGTTTATTAGTAGTTACCAGAGGTGGAAGGGAGGGGGTAAGGGGGGAGTTATTGCTTATAGAGTACTGAGTTGCTGTTTAAGTGATGGAAGAATCACATGGATTAAGGATAGGGTTACACAGATGATTATTATAAGTGCTGTCAATAAGTTGCATCTGTAAAAAGCTGAGTTGGCAGAGGTTGTGTGATAGACGTATTTACAACAATGACCAAAAAAAAAAACAGCAGCTGTTGAGGCTGCTTGTGTACAACCAAACACCTCATGGGATTTGGTTCCTTGGTTTGGTGGTTTAGGGTCATGGTTTCATGGGACATTGCAGTTAATTGGCCTAATAACATGTTTAGTGCTTCTAGTCTACCTCCTAGATTGTTGCATAATTCCTGGGGTCTTAAAAGCCTGAAGGTAACCATCTAAGATATAACAATCGGTCTCTATTCACCTGGAGCAAGAGAAGAAGAAGGAGAGTCAGGAATAGGAGGAGGATATAGAATGTGTGGTTAATTGCCTCCATGATCAACTGCCTCCTTTGCCAGGAAACTAGAAGAACTGGATGATGCCCCGCTACCGTTACTGAACATTATGATCAAAGATTCTATAGAAGAATCCTGATCAAAAGGGGGGAAATGCTAGTGCAAGTTTTCAGAGCAAATTAGGTTCCCATTTAACAATTTCTATACATAATGTTCAGTGACATTGGTTACCTTTTTCACAATGTGTCAACATTCTCATTTCCATTCTGGTTCTGCTGTTTCCATTAATCCAGCTTCCCTGCCGCCCTTACCTTCTCGTCTTTGCTTTAGGGTAAGGGTTGGCAGTTTGTTTTCATATAGATGATTTTTTACAAGAGCACAGTACTCACAGGTGATAGTTTATTTTATGAGCCAATCTGTTATTTAACTAACAGTGACCTCTGGGAGTGGTTTCTGTTCCAAGTTTAAAGGGTATCTCAGGACAACAGTCTTGGGCGTTCCTCTAGTCTCTACTGGTCCAATAAGTCTGACTTTGTTTAAGAATTTGAGTTTTATTCTACATTTTTCTCCCATTCTGTCCAGGACCATCTGTTGTATCCTTGGTCAGAACAGTTGGTAGTGGTAGCCGGCCACCATCATAACTGTGTTATACGTTTTTTTTTTTGTCAACCATGCCCTCCCCAACGAGGTATTTTCCTAGATGTGCTATTCTAATTTTTTTTTTCACGTTATTGTAAAAAAATTAGCATAGTGTGCTTAGGAAAATACCTGGGGTGGGGGGAGGACGTGGTTGGCAAAAAAACATATAACGTTGCGTAAAAATATGGCAGCTCTTCTGGTCTCAGGATAGATGAGGCTGTGATTTGTGTGAGCTCTTAGTCCTATAGTTTCTTCTTTGAGTCTTTGGTTTCCTTCTTTCTCTGTTGTTCCAGACAAGTAGAGACCAGTAGTTATATCTTAGGTGGCCGCTCATAAGATTTTGTTTGTCTTGTATTACTATGTGTGTGATAACTTAATACTTCTACTACTTTTCTCTATTAAAACATTCATGAAACCTTCATACACACATTACTCCAGAGCATCACTGGTTTTCAATGGTGGGAATACATGCATAACATTTGTTTTCTTCCCTCACATCCAGATGTCCTTCCTGTTAATTCCCCCCCATGTTCCTTCCTGTGTTGTGTTTCTGGTTCTTGCATGCCTGGTTTTCTGCTTGAAACATGAAATGACTCAACGTGACTGAAGTTTGCTTCTCACAGAATAGCCCAGAGTGGTTGCAGGTTAGTGGTGGAAATGTCAGCATTGATTTATTTCACAAAGTCATTCACAAATTCAGGCTGATTGCCACTGTGCCATGGATTCCAGTCACCGAAGAGATTGCTGTTGCGGTTAGCTGGAATGAAAGAGCGTGGAATAATGTCAGCAGGGAGGTTTTTATGTGCTGACATGTAAGTGGCATGTATATCCCTTCTGCTCATGTTCTGTTGACCAGAACTGATAAGGCTAGGTGCAAGAGAACTAAAAAATGTAGTGTAGCTGTATGCTCAGGAAGAAGAGTCTTTGTCACAGAACAAAATAATCACGTTTGTAGAAAAGACAGAATTACAGGGTAGACACTCTTGTGGCTTCTGGTTGTAAAAGATAGTGAGGTGGTTTGGAGAAGGACTTAAAAAAAAGAAAAACTCGTTACCATCGAGTCGATTCTGACTCATAGCTACCAGTTTCATTCAGTTTCAATTGGCTGGGCTGATAGAATAAGTTTGACTTCATTAGCATATTGGGGTCAGTAGTTAGGGATCTTTGAACCAAAGATTTCATGTTGGGCAGCGTGCTTTGAATTGGGGACTATCTCATTTTAGGTTTTCCCCAAAGCAGAAAGTGAGATGGAGGTTTATGTGTGTGAATAGTTTATTTGGGAATGTGACCACAGAGGACAGAAGCGAGGGATAAAACAAAACAAAACAAAACCCATTGCCGTCACGTCGGTTCTGACTCGTAGTGACCCTGTAGGACAGAGTAGAACTGCCCCACAGGGTTTCCAGGGCACGGCTGGTGGATTCCAACTGCAGACCGTTTGGTTAGCAGTCAAGCTCTTAACCGCTGCACCACCAGGGCTCCAGAGTGAGCGATAGTGGTGATGAAATGGAAAGGGAAGAAGAGACAACACAAGGATGTGTTCTTTGGCCATCGCTACAGGCGACTGGTTACTTGATGCCATGGGACCATAAGAGACCTTACGAATTGTACCTTGGGACCATCTTCCCTGGGGAAGAGAAGGGAAGCATTTATCCATTAGTTTCCAGCCCTCATTGGTCAGCATTAACTCCCCCACACTCCCTGGTTGTCATGAGTGAGTGCTGAGCAAAGTCCCATAGATTTCTTATGCTGGGACATTCCAAAAGCTCAAGGTAAGAAGAGAAAAGTGTAGTTTTAGGCCTGAGGCAAGACCCTGTTAAGTTTCCTGTGAGTGAAACTCTTATAAGTCTTAGGAATTGTGCTGGAGGAAGAGGTGTGTCTGATCCAGGGACTTCTGTTAAGGAAGCAAGTACAGAGAATCCTACTTAAAAAGGCATCTCTAAGTATACCTCATCTGGAGTACGGAAGATTGTGAACCTCTGTGATTCATGAAGAAAACTGTGACCAAACAGATTGACAGGAAACAAAGGATTAAAAAAAGAAAAAGAAGAAAGCATGTTTTCATATATAGGGCTGAGAGAAGTGTTTACTGAGGAAAAAAGAGAGAGAGAGATGAAATAATTGGAAACTCCTACTGCTGAATAAGGAAGACGGAAGAACAATTGATGCCTTTGAGTTGTGGTGTTGGCGAAGAATATTGAATATACCATGGACTGCCTAAAGAACGAACAAATCTGTCTTGGGAGAAGTACAGCCAGAATGCTCCTTAGAAGCAAGGATGGCAAGACTACATCTCACATACTTCGGACACGTTATCAGGAGGGACCAGTCCCTGGAGAAGGACATCGTGCTTGGTAAAGTACAGGGTCAGTGATAAAAAGGAAGACCCTCAATGAGATGAATTGACACAGTGGCCGCAACAGTGGGCTCAAGCTCAACAGCGATCACGAGGATGGCACAGGACTGGGCAGTGTTTCATTCTGTTATACGTAGGGTCTCTATGAGTCAGAATCAACTCGATGGCACCTAACAACAACAACAACTGCATTAATAACTTCAGAGGATGATGGAGACGTGAGGAAATCTGGGCACCTGGAGATGACCATCTGACAGTTATGTCAACAGGATACTTAATCTCAGGCCGATGGACCTGCAAAAGAGGAGCGGAGAGTGGCCGGCTTGTTGTGAGATGAGGGTCATTAACTAGTGGTTGTTCTGACCATTTGCTCGTTTTCCCCGTGTCCCTCTCTTTTATAGTATGACAGTTTGTTCACTTGAGATTTCTGGTGATCCCTTCTATCTGTTCTTTTCCCCTGAGTGCTTACATTTCTCTGCCCTCTTCCTGGGGTTCGGAGCTTTTGATTTTTAGATTTTGTTTCTTTTCTTGATGGATCATACAGTGATGAAACAGAGCAACAAGTTCAGTTAGCAGTTTGTTTGCCAACCAGTAAAGGTGGGTATGAATCAGTGGCCACGGTTTCCTAGACAGTCATATGTCATTTTAATGCTATCTGCCTGAGACTTCATTCAGCCTTTCTGTCTCATTGAATCTAGTCAGCTTTTTTAGGGTTTGTTGTCTGTGTGCCACGTTCTTTTGAGGCACAGTCCAGAAGTTTCTGTCAGGGAACAGGGGCAACAGAAGTTGGAGTCTCGGGACATATGACTGATGGTGGCTTATTCCTGCGTTATAAATAGTCCAGAGGTGGAAAATTTTCAAACGTTTTGAGGATGTGGGCCAAGAATAAGAATTGGGTATCTTTTAGGTGGAAAAATGAAAAAGAAAATATATTAATTGCTTATTTTAGCAGGTTTGACATCCAACAACTTTCTACTTTAAAATATTATATATTAGTTGCATTGTTTGAAAATGATCATATTTTAAAAACTAGCTTTGTGTGAATTTATTCCACAGCCTCTGAAGTACCTGCTGTGAATAAGATGGTATGCTAAAAGCTTACACTGTTTATTTAGACAAAAGATAAAAACACTTATTACTGAAAAGATGTTTAATTGTTACAAATGAAACTATACCAGCTCATGAAACTTAGGGGTTCCAGCATCTCTCAGTTGTTACAGGGAGAAAATTCTGACAATGTAAGAACCATGATCATTACAAAACAAAGAAAGTTGTGTTTTTTGGTCTTTGTGCCCTTTACACTGGAGAGAAAACACAGAAAGCTTTCATTTTCAGAGAATGAACAAGGTAAAAAAAAATCCTTGTTACATACAGCTTTTTCTGGAAGGGACTATGCTTAATCCATCTTTTCTAAGTGTGTTACTAACATCATTTTCAACTTTTTCTGATGTTTATTTTAATCAACTTCACAGATATTTGTGGAAACTGGAAAGTTTATTCAGATCAAGACTGATCTGTCTATTGTTTCACATTTTGATGTGGTGTGTGTTTCTAGAAATCAGCTGACTTTTTGTTTTAGACCCACTGCAGACGAAGATTGATTTGAATCAGGAAAAAGCCAGCGGTCCTCAAGTGGAGTGAGACTGAGACTTTGCTCCTGTTATACTTGACAGAATTCCCTGACTCTGTTCTTAGACTAAACTGTTCAATTCTGTGTTCTGCGGCATTTGTAAGAGGCAATGGTATACTGAAGCTGGCTTGTGCTGACTTGTAAGAGCCAATTTCTAAAGTTTCAGGAATCTTATGAGCCATTATTGAAATTTAAATTATATTAACTTACAATTAAATAAGTTATATTAAAAACAAAAGTAAATACTCAAAATGTATTACTTCACAGCTATGTTATGACATTTTGCCACTATCTATGATGTTGAGGATGTCTTCTGTGTCTGTATGGAGTAAATACCATGTAATGGTATGCTGCTGTGCATCTCTTCCCAACTCTGTCCCCAACACTGTTCCTAGCTTGAAATGAGCCATGATGGGTGTATTTATACCTCACAAATTGGCGAACTCTACGAATCAGAGCTTAATTTACTGTTTTGTTGATTGTCTTCCCTTAAGAAAGTGATAGAGAAAGGTGTTTTCTTAATCTAAGTTGAACTTAAAAGTAGGTCATGTCTGTAGCCATTACATTGTAACGAGTACACAAGGTTGAGGAAATATTCTTTCAGTTTTCAAAAACTATTATGCATTTTAGCAAAGAAGTAATTTATGTCATTGACAAATGAGTGAAGCTTCGACGTTAAGTCTTTGCCTTCAATTTCATCTTATTCCTCAGTGTAAATGAAAATATCATCCACATTCATATCAGAACTATACTTTATCAATTACAACCACAGGTTGGCTACAGCTAAAGAATTTGGCAAAAATCCACAGAAGCGTTCTGTAAGAATTAATTGGCTATTTGGAATTTACAATATAGAGTATTGTATATTATTATTTGAAAATTACGTTCTATGTAATAACAGTAAAATTTATAATTAAATTATCTACATAGATATCTGCATAACCTTTTTTCCAGAGAGCTGGTTACTGGGCCTTTACCAGCACTCTGCTGGCGGGAACATTTCCCACGCTGAGCCCCACGTGCTCTTGTGTTTTCTGGTGCGTGCTGGACACTCACAGCACAGCCACTGCTAAGACTTCACTTACATTTCTGCCTCTGCTTTTTGTTAAAGGTATTTTAAATAAAACAAATTAATGCAAATTTTCACATTTCTTAAATCTGTTATGCTACCTCCTCTCGTACTTGAAATCAAAGAATCACTGATAACACTCTTGTAGAGCATTTTATAATTTTCACACATAAATCCATTGTCATCGACTCATAGCGACCCTATAGGACAGAGTAAAACTGCCCCATAGGGTTTCCAAGGAGCAGCTGGTGGATTCAAACCTTTTGGTTAGGAGCCTGAGCTCTTAATCACTGCCACCAGGGCTCCAGTTTTCACTTATATTATCTCAAAATGGTTCATTATATTAGGGTGTATGTTCTTCATAAAAGCGCACTATCTTACTAAAATGCAACAATTGAAGAAGTTAGCTTTAGAATTTTCAGTTTCATAGTTGAATCTAGAAGAAATTTTTGTCAAGTAACGTATTCCTTTTACGTGTAGCCCAAGAATCCTCATTCTAAAGCAGAATTTTTGTCAAGTAATGTATCCTTTTACATATAGCCCAAGAGTCACTCGTTCTAAAGCAGAATTTTTGTCAAGTAACGTGTTCCTTTTACGTGTAACCCAAGAATCACTCGTTCGTAAAGCACTTCTTTTGTTTTTCCCTCCTTTCCTTTTCTCCTTCTTGTCCTTTTTTCTTCAGATTCTCAAATGAGGTTGATACTTCCCCTTAAAGACATCAGAAGTTATCAGCTGAAATACAAAATAGAATCATTAAACAAATCCATTCAGTACAAAAAACTGAGTAACATTTATGCCTTGTCACTTCCATGAATAATCATAACACCAAATTCTTCTCTTTCTTGTAAAATGGCAGCATGCTCAGGGTATAGAAATTCATCCTCTCAACACATTTTGTTTCCTTCTTATCATGTGCGAGGCTCTGGGGTGGAGCTGCGGATTTATTCCAAAAAGCATCAGACCTAGAGCCTGCCCTGAAGAAATTAATAGTCTTCTGGGAAAGGTAAGAAGGCTAACTAATGAACAGGAGCAGAAGAAAAGGATGAAGTCTCCGAATGGTGCAAACAGTGGTTAACCAAAAGGTTGGCAACTAGTCTGGTTTATAAAGAGCAGATAAGAGCTGCCCCCCGGGGAGAGATTAAATCCAGACTGAAGATGAGGTCAGCCGAGGAGCTGATGTCACGGGAAACCAAAATATCCAAACCAGTTGCCCTCTAGTCAATTCTGACTCATGGCGACCCCGTGTGTTTCAGAGTAGAACTGCACTCTATAGGGTTGTCAATGGCTGTGATCTTTTGGAAGTAGATCACCAGTCTTTCTTCCAGTGCAGCTCTGGCTGGATTCAAACCTCCAACCTTTCAGTGAGTAGCAGAGAGCTTCATGTAAGAAAGGGCAGAGTGCCTGTGCTTCGTCATCACTTGCCACCACTCTCTCCATGTGGTTTTCTTTGTCGGGGCTGCCCTTTTTCTGATAGCGTGATGTCCAGCCCAGATTTATGCGGTGATGTTCACCTTTGAAGCCTTGGTGCTCTGTGCTTGTCCAGCTAGGAGAATGACCCCTGAAGATAATCGTGACGGCGCAGACTGCCCGACTCTCACTTGGGCTGGCCTTGTCCCTGTCTTCTCTGTTCCGTTGTCACAGACTGTGTGCTCACGTGGCAGTTCTCGAGACCTGTTTTTCTCTGATGAGGAACCAGGCATATTTTTGTTTTTGACGTTCACATCATTTCACCTGCCACAAAATAGAGCTCCTGAGTTTATCATCTATTGTTTCTCTTACAGTTAACCCAGGCATAAGGAATCAATGCAGGTAGCAAATCATTTCTCAGACACCACAGGTAATTAACCTATTATCTATTCACTCATTTATTCATTATTTATTCATTCAGTTATTCTGGTCATTCACAGGAATAGTTTATATTCATGACAGATTACATACAGGAGAACCTTCTCCATTGTATGATGTTCAGAGTAATGTTAACTTTGTAATAATTCATAAGAATGAGGGCTCTATCAGGTAATTTTGGTCATTTTTTAAAGTTTCAACTCTTTCAGAAGGAATGTAGACATGTACATAGAGCGTATAAATAAGAAATGCGTTCCTACACATAAAACACATACACCTTTAGCTATGTAGCGCTTCTCATTGTCATAGCTAATGATTTCAATTGATTCTCTGTAGCTTCAGGGTTAGAGCAAACTCTGGAGCCAGCCTAACAACTAAGTGATCTTGAACAAGTTACTTAAACCTCCCTGTGTCTCGTTCCCTCATTTTTAAAATGAGGATAATATAACACCTATCTTACAGGGTTGTGAGAACTAAATAAATTGACACATGTAGTTGCTGCCTCTTGTTAGCACTGTGTGAGTGGTTTGTTAAGAGCTACGGCTACTAACCAAAAGGTCAGCAGTTTGAATCCACCAGGTGCTCCTCGGAAACCCTATGGGGCAGTTCTACTCTGTCACATAGAGTCGCTATGAGTCAGAATCGACTTGACAGCGACAGGTTTCATTTATTTCTATTATTTGGGAGCCAACAAAACTCTCTGTTGTTTGGTTTGAGACTAGGATGACATTGAAGAATGAAGTAAAAACTGGTAGGTTCCAGTAGTGTTCTCTATCGTGGTTATAATGAAAGGAAGTGGAGTAAATCAACTGTGTTGACACCCAAGGATACACATAGCTAGCCAAAAGCTTTGTTATTAACATGGTGCTTTTGAATGAGTCAGTGAAGGAAGCATTAGTAATTGAGCAAAAGGCTTTCTGAGGGAAGAGCTTTTAACCCTGTCTTCCTGGGTCGTGCAAAAGGTTAATGAGCTTGGCTGCTAATGTATAGAGGTGGGGGTTCGAGTCCACCCAGAGGCACCTGGGAAGAAAGACTTGGGATCTACTTTTGAAAAGTCAGCCATTGAAAGCGCTACGGAGCACAGTTCTACCCTGACACACATGGGGTCGCCATGAGTCAGAATCGACTTGATGGCAATTGTTTTTCTCCATAGGTACTTCTGGTCTGGCTAGTGGTTTGTAAAAGAGGACACCAAACAAACCCGTTGCAGTCGAGTCAATTCTGACTCATAATGACCCTGTTGGACAGAGTAGAACTGCCCCATAGAGTTTCCAAGGCTACAAATCTTTATAGAAGCAGACTACCACATCTTTCTCCTGTGGAGTAGCTGGGGGGTTTGAATCGCCAACCTTTCTGATAGCAGCCGATCACTTAACCACTGTGCTACCAGGGCTCCCTTAAAAGAGGACAAGGAGTTGATAATTAACCAAACAGATGAAATAGTTCTTTAATAAAAAGGTGTATTTCCACAGAAGAATTGTGTAGGATGCGTCAGGATAATTATTGCCAGAGAGAATGGGTGTCAGAGGTTGAGAGAGAGAGCAAGTGGAGGAGCACGGAGATAATTTTGTGGTGGACATGAGGCCACATCATAAGCCCTCAGGAGAGATTTCTTCCCGTTGTAGTGCTGGGATTTAAACTCGCTTCTTTCTGTCTCACTCTAAAGCAGAGGTTCTCACCTGGGGGCAATTCCCCCACCACCACCGAGGATACTTGGCGATGTCTGGAGACATATCTGATCGTCACAGTTGTAGGGGGCATGCTATTGGCATCGAGTATGTAGAGGCCGGGCATGCTTCTAAATGTCCTGAAATGTACAAGACATTCCCCACAACAAGTAATTAAACAAACAAACGACAACAAAAAAAAACCCACTGTCATCAAGTCGATTCTGACTCAGAGCAATCCTATAGGACAGAGTAGAACTGCCCCGTGGGGTTTTCAAGGAGCAGCTGGTGGATTCGAACTGCCAACCTTTTGGTTAGCAGCCAAGCTCTTAACCACTGTGCCACCAGGGTTCCCACAACAAGTAATTATCTGGCCTAAAATATTAATAGCGCTGAGGTTGAGGAACCCTGCTCTAAAGACCATCTTCTTAACGTTTGTGCTCTTTCACTGGAAGTGTATTTCTGTGAACATATTTTTAACATGATTTGTGTAACACAGATTCAGGCCAGTCACGACTACTACTTTTTAGCTTTATGTTAATAGTTCACTGAACTTACACTCCAATAAAATTTGTCTATCATCATGAATGGCTCAGCAAATTTACTTTCATTTATTGATATAAGAATTGGAGATACTCTTTTTTTTTTTTTTTTTAAATAAATATCTCATTGAGTTTTTGGTGAAAGCTTACCCAGCAAATTAGGTTCCCATTTAACAATTTCTATACATATTGTTCAGTGACATTGGTTACGCTCTCCACATTGTGTCAACATTGTACGTATTTCCGTTCTGATTGTTCTGCTTCCATTAATCTAGCTTCCCTGCCTACCCTCCTGACCTTCTCATTTATGCTGTAGGGTAAATGTTGACCATTTGGTCTCAAATAGATAATTTTTTTTTTTTTTAAAGGGGCACAGGACTCACAGATAATATTGTTTATTTTATGAATCAATCTGTTATTTAGCTGAAAGGTGACCTCTGGGAGTGGTTTCAGTTCCAAGTTTAAAGGGTATCTCAGGGCAGTTGTCTTGGGAGTTCCACTAGTCTCTACCAGTCGGTCCAGTAAGTCTGGCCTTTTTTTTTTTAAATAAGAATTAAAGTTTTGTTCTACAATTTTCTTCCATTCTATCTGAGACCATCTGTTGTGTCCCTGATCAGAATGGTCGGTAGTGGTAACTGGGCACCATCTAGTTGTTCTCGCCTCTGAATAGACCAGACTGTGGTTCATGTGGGCAGTTAGTCCTGTAGACTATATTCTTCTTTGAGTCTTTGGTTTCCTTCTTTCTCTTTTGCTGCAGACGAGGAGAGGCCAATAGTTGTATCTTAGATGGTCACTCACAACTTTTAAGGCCCCAGACACTACTTATCCAAACTAGGATGTAGAAGATAAACTTTACAGACTATGTTGTGCCAATTGACCGAGCTGTCCCACAAGATTATGGTCCTAAGCCTTCAAACCCAGTAAACCAATCCTGCGAGGTGTTTGGTTATGTCTGGGAGGCACTTGTGACTGTGTTGCCCTTGTACTTTATTATTTACGTGAATATGGAAATAGGTGCTCTTTTATCTTTAGTGAGCTCTGATAAAGACGTTTCTAGGATTATCTGGAAGGTTTTGGTGCCTGTTTTGTATGCTTTTAATTTGTTTTTTTCCCCCCTATGGAACAACTTCTCTTTTTTTCTTATTTTGCCAAGCAGGCAGAATGAAATCCATTCAGAACTGGTAAATTCTTACTCTAATAGTAGCATGTTAATTGAAAAGAAGACCTGTGAAAGTTGTTTTCTTAGAGAGTTGTAGCCTCCTTGGTAACAGTTTTGCATTTTTCCTGTGATTTGCTTTTCACTTAAAAAAAAAAATGCATACACTGTAAAACAAAACCTTGTTCAATCAATACGCTGTACTAATTCCTGCCACCATTAACTCGGTAAGAGCTATAGTCAGCCTTCTGCCAGTATGCCTTACAGTGGCAGATGCATCTTGGGGTGTTTTAAAGGATGAGAAATAGAAAGATTCTACTGTGTTGACAGTGTGCCATCCCCAGAGCCAGACTCCATTTTACACATTATAACCAGAGCACAAAACTTTTCCTTTCTTAATTTCTTCCACGTGAGCAATCCAGAAAGTGTCAACAAAAGTTACTTTTCTTATTTTTCTCTAATTATCTAAATCTCATAAGAGTATAGTCAAGGATGAGTTTACTTCGTGTGAGATTTTTTTTACTTTAATGCCTTCAACAAATAATAGTTGAGGGCCTACTGTGTGCTGGGTGCTGTGTTGTTGTTGTTAGGTGCCGTCGAGTTGTTTCCAACTCATAGGGACCCTGTGTACAACAGAAGGAAACACTGCCCGGTCCTGTGCCGTCCTCACATTTGTTGCTATGTTTGAGCCCATTGTTGCAGCCACTGTGTCAGTCCATCTTCCTGAGAGTCTTTCTCTTTTTCTCTGTGCTCTGCTTTACCAAGCACGATGTCCTTCTCCAGGGACTGGTTCCTCCTGATAACATGTCCAAAGTATGTGAGATGAAGTCTCGCCATCCTCGCTTCTAAGGAACATTCTGGGCGTACTTCTTCCAAGACAGATTTGTGTGTTCTTCTGGCAGTAATGTATATTCAGTTTTCTTTGACAACACCCGAATTCAACGGCATCAGTTCTTCTTTGGTCTTCCTTATTCATTGTCCAGCTTTTGCATGCATATGAGGCGATTGAAAATACCATGGCTTGGGTCAGATGCACCTTAGTCCTCAGAGTGGAGCCCCTGCCAAATCTCATGTGTGGGGGGTAAAGATATTAACCACGGAGTCAACCAAATAAGCATCTAATTACAAACTGTGATAAATGCTATCTTGGAAAAGGCTTTAGTGTTGTGAGAGTTTTTGGTGATTTAAGTAGATTTTTCATGCCAGATAGAAATTTATGCAAATAGTATCAGCATTTATTTTATAGCCAGATTGTTAAGTTGTTACTTTAACATTCTTTTTTTAAAAAGATCCTATCTTAACTTAAACATATTTGCTTAATATTTTTTCAGCCAGTTCACACAGACCTTCAACATGTTAATAAACTGGAAGTATTCTCGCTGAGCCTAGAAGAAGCTACAGTGCTTTAAATCATTTTTGTTTAAATATCAGTATGATTGTAGTTGGTAATAGTACTACCAATAAGTCTTTATTGTTTTGATATTCATTGGATAAAACCAAGTTGAGATTTAAAATACAGTGACCTAGGAAGCCTGAAAGTTAATTTTTTATATAGTAAAATTTTTAATTGTTCATTGAAGAATTATTTTTAGTAGGTACTGGGTACTGGTTTTGGAATTATACCATATAGTAGCGTGCATTGTACAAACTGGTGGTTCATCAGCCAAATTTGGCCTGCAGACCAGAGTGTTTTGGCATGTTATAGTGTGTGTGAGTTTAAAAATAAAAATAAAAAGCTTGACGCCGTCCGTTCAGTCAAGAGCTACACAGTGAACCTGCAGCAGTGGGAAGGGGCAGGCTGCATTCCTCTGTTTCTGTGGGGAAAACAGTTTGGCCGGAGCTCGTTAGCAGCTGCCTTTGTGCATGGTTTACAGGCTGCGTTTTGGCTCACCCACTCCACCACACTCCCTGGTTACCTCGCTGGCACCTGCAGGCATTTGAGTGTGTGACCCTGATAGAGGAGAGAAAGAAATATTAAATATGATCCCTGTTATCAGAGTTTTAATCTAATTAAGATCATGGGAACTCATACTTATGCAGCTTTTTTTATTCTACCCTAATAATTTATTCATCCACCACTTGACTATTGGACTTCTTTTCATCTCCCCTTGGTGGTGATCCAGCCGGACAGCTTATCTAATCATTAACCCTGATTCTGGTGGCTTAGATGAGGGGGACAGGAGCAGGGCATCAGAACCCCGGAAATGTGTCCTGGATCTGCCACTTCTGACAGATCACTTTGCCTTGCTTGGACTTTATCGAACCTTCATTATAAAGTTAGGTGATTGGGTAGTAACTTCATTCAGACAGTCAGTCCTCAGATTCTTATTGCCTAAGAGCTGAAAGTTACCGTAATTCAGTCAGATAACATTTTTAAAATAGCAAAGGTATAAAAGTATTTTCAGAAAGATTAATAAATATGCATTAAAATGTGAAACTTCTATGTGAGAAGACACTATAAAAATTAAGAGAAGCAACTGACCAGGAGAAGATACATGCAATATTTATACTTAAGTTATTAGTGTCCATCGCCTGTAAAGAATTTTACAGATCTATGAGAAAAAGAAAATCCAATGGAAAAAAATGGGTAAATGATGTTAAGGTCATAGTTCACAGGAGAGTTAACCACATTGGCCAAAACGGCCAATCAATATAAGTTGCTAAGTAAAGCAACAATGAGATATTTCACCTGGATCAACTTGGCAAAATTTAAAAATCCGACAACACTGAGTGTTAATAAGCATGTGTAGAAATAAGGAGTGTTATACATTGCTGGTGAGAGTATATATTAACATAATTATTTTGAAGAACAATTTAGTAATCCCTTCTAACTCATGGACGTATTTTACGATCCAGGATTCCACTTTTAGGTTTATCCTGTAGAGAAACTCTCAGACATGTGCGCAGAGAGACATGCTACTTCAGCACTATTTGTAAATGCAAAAAATTAGAAAATACCTTGGGGGTTTGCATAAATAAATTGTATGTTCATGCTATGGAATACTAAACAGTGAATACAATAAATGAGGCCAGTCTATATTTATCAATGTGGATAAACCATTATTATTATTATCCCATTATTAAGATTATTGTTATCACAGATGCGATACTGAGTAAAAAACCAAGTTGTAGGAAAATACTATAATGTGATACCATTTGTGTAAAAATGTAAAAAAATTTAAAACGCAAAAATACTACGTAGTGTTTATAGGTCATATGTAGATAGATACAGATAGTCAAGTCTGACAACATATTTGGGTTGCACATGAAATTCATAGTAGTGCATGCCTCAGTGGGAGGGGGAGGAAGAGACTGGGAATACAGAAGAACGAGGACTTCAGCTTTATCTGTAATGTTTTAGTTCTTAAAAATAAATATTATAAAATGTTAGTATTTGCCGATTTTAGGTGGCAGGAACATGACAGCTTATTATATGCCCCTAGGTACTGTTTTTCACTTTTTAAAAAATTATATTACCACAGAAATTAAATGCATGGAAAACCCTCAAGCCTTTTTCTATTATTGTGTTTTAGTTTATAAAATCCCAGCAGCAGTTTGATCAGTATACCTCTTCTCGTTGGAATTTTTCTCTTGCTGTTGAGGGTATTTTTCACTGCTTGCTCACTCTCGTCCCTCTCTCTCTTCCTCTCCCTCTTCCACTCTCTCTCTCTCTCTCTCTCTCGTTTTTAAAAATAAGTAGCATGTGGAAACCTTAATAGAGCAGTTAAGTGCAGCACCTCCCAAAGCTCTAAACCAAGCCCGTTGTAGGGTAAGTGTCAGCTTCTGGGATGTGCCCTCAGTTCCGAGGTTGTCCAGCCACCATCACACAGTAAGGCTTGGGAATTGTGCATGCTGATGTTGAGGCTTTCTGCATCATTCCTGATGCTCCGTACAGAAATTGGGAAATTAATTGCTGAAGTTAAAGAGCAATTTCTGAGATTATGATCTGTGATATGAAAGCCTATTATTGGATAGAATGCAATAAACCACTGTATCTCCATCACAGCGAGCTCTACAGTAGATCCATAAAAACAGCTTTGCACTTGATTCAACAAATATTTATTGACAGGATGTTTCTTCAGTCTTATAAAATCTTTCAGAATAATGTTCAGTAATTTTCCTTGCCTGAAGATAAAACTACACATGGGATCGTTTTGCGACATGTAACAAACACCAGAAATGTCGACGAGTCGTTGGTATTAACCTGTCTTTACTTCTGTGTCCTTGTCAGTAAAATTTCATCATTTTAAAGCAGTGACCTTCAGACCCATTTATGCTGAAATGATAAATTCTATGGAATAATTTGATTCAAGAACATAAAATATAAAACATCAGAAGCAAAATGTATTTGCTTAAAAAATGTTCACCGTATAATAGAATTTGCAAACCAGAAAGAAGTTGATCGGTCACTTAGTTCAGAGCATAAACGTGACTTGCCCAGAGCCACACACCACGAGTTTGGCAGAGTCACTTCCAGAAAACCAAGGCTCATTCAGTGCTCCGTCCATTTCTCTTTGCCTGAAGCTGCTTTCCCTTCATTTCTCCTCTCATGCTGTGATTTGTAAAACTATAAAGGCATAAGTATTGATGGAGTTCAGCTGCGTATTTGCTCATTTCTTCACAATTCTTACTCAGTTCCTGCTTTGTTCTTTTCCACTTCAGTTTGCTTGTTTTATCCTGACTTGGTTCACATTCCAAGCATAGTCCTTCTGTGACATAAAGTGGCAGTGTGGGCACTTCATGGGAGTGTCTAGAATATTGCACAATCAAATGGTCTTCACCAGGGGCATGCTGTTGGCAAGCTTGTAGTTAGAAAGAGGGTGACAGATGACTGATCCCTTTACGTCTTTGATGGGTTCTTTTTTTGTGAAAGATGTTTTTTTAATTTTTTGGCTAATTTTTAAAAAAATTTAATTGTGTTTTAGGTGAAAGATTATAGTGCAAATTAGTTTCTCATTCAAAAATTTATGCACAAATTGTTTTGTGACGTTGGTTGTAGTTGCTGCAAGCTGTCAGCACCCTCCCCTTTTCCCTTTTCACCCCGGGTTCCCCGTGTCCATTGGTCCAGTTTTCCTTTCCCTTCCTGCCTTCTCATCTTCACTTCCAGTCAGGTGTTGCCCATTTGGTCTTATATGTATGACTGAACTAAGAATCACGTTCCTCATGTATGTTACTGTTTATTTTATTAAAAAAAAAAAAAACAAACCCAAATCTGTTGCTGTCAAGTTGACTCCGACTCATAGTGACCCTATAGGACAGGGTGGAACTACCCCATATGGTTTCCAAGGAGCGGCTGGTGGATTCAAACTGCCAACCTTTTGGTTACCAGCCTGAGCTCTTAACCACTGTGCCACAGGGCTCCATTGTTAGTTTTATCCAAAACCAAACCTGTTGCCATTGTGTTGGTTCTGACTCATAGTGACCCTATAGGACAGAGTAGAACTGCCCCATAGGGTTTGCAAAGAGTGGCTGGTGGATTCGAACTGCCAGCTTTTTGGTTAGCAGCCCAGCTCTTAACCACTGCACCATAGAGACATGTCTAAACTTTGGCTGAAAGGTGGACTTCAGGAGTGGCTTCAGTTCTGAGTTAGCAGGGTGTCCAAGGGCCAGAGTCTTGGGTGTTCCTCCAGTTTCTGTCAAACCAGTAAGTCTGGTCTTTTTTTGTGAATTTGAATGTTGTTCTACATTTTTCTTCTGCTCTGTCTGGGACCCTCTATTGTGATCCGTGTCAGAGCAGTCGGTAGTGGTAGCTGGGCACCATCTAGTTCTTCTGGGCTCAGGCTAGTGGAGGCTGTCGTTCGTGTGATAGGTTCTTGAGGAAGAAGAATGAAAACGTTCTTCAGTTTATTCCATTTTATACCTCTAATTTCAAAAAGCTTTCTATGCATAGCAGAAAAATATTTCAACAAAATCCTATATACTTTTAAATTAATCAAAGATGTGTATTATAAACAGAAACCATTCTTATCATTGTAGGGGAGATGCTAAAAAACAAGATACAGTCAGCCACTTCTCTCAGGGAAATTCTAAATTAAATGAAGAGGCAGTATCCTGAAAATCATTTTAAAATCAGAACAGTGTCTAGAAATCTAGGTGCTAGCCTTGTCTTTGCCAACTAATTGTGTGGTTTTAGGTAAGTCAGTCAGATTCTCTGGGCATCCATGACCTCCACTTTAAATGAAGGGCTTGAATGGAAACACCTCTGTCATAGTTCTAATATGCTGCAGGTGTGGATCAACAGGTAGCAATATTAAATGGGCTGACATTCAGGCTTGAGAGGGGAAAGATGGAAAGGAGGAGTAAATGTCTCTGAAGCTAACAGATGAGTGGTGGTAGGCAGGTTTTATTCTTCATGAATTGCATAGAGACGGGGACATTAGAAGGTATTTGGTAACAGAACGGGACATAGGGTCTGACAGGGTTTGAGAACCACTCATCGAGTGAGAGCAGAACCAGGACTCACTGAGAATTCGGCCCCGGAAAGCGGCTGCACCAGTGGAATGAGGGGTATGGGATCCATTCCTTCTACCTAGACATGCTCCCAGGTAGGAATTCTCGCGGGCAGCTTGTTGATTTTGGATGTTGAACATAAATCTGCCCCAGAGACAAGCATCGAACAAGCCTTCTGAAGTGTCGCCTGTCAGCACAGCCTCTGCAAGCTTGTGTGGTGTCACTTCGCTGCTTGATGCACGTAGCGCAGTACAACTCCCTTTGGCCGTGTCACTTAAATCGTTTCTAATTCAAAGGCGTTTTGTGTTTCACTTGATGTATTTGTCTGTGTTTGGGGGGCAGGCACGGTTGGGGGTATATATGGGTTGGAAATACATCAGAGTCTTATGTTCACATTGAAAGGCCTACTGACATGAATGGGGCGCCCAGTACACGTTTCATATGATAGCTTTACAACCTGGCTGTCCTGTCCTGAAAGATTAATCATTTTTATCAAGCTAACCTCTGTCATTAGGTTAGAAAAACAGCGACAGTGACTGCTTGTGTTGCTAACCTATAGTGGGGAAATGGCAAGACATCTTCGCTGTGTGCTGGTTCTGTCTTAGAATCTGACAGAAATTGCAGATGTTACTTATAAGGAAAGTGTAAAGATAATCGCTAGGGCAGGGTCTGGCATATCACAAGCCAGAAACTTAATTAAGAAACGACCATGATGTGTAGTCGGGAGCAATTAAGGTGACTCAGTGGCTTTTGTTGTTGAATCTTACTGCAGTTATGAAGCTTGGACACCTGGAGGAGATGCCTCTGAAAAGTCAGCCATCTTACTCTTTGCACACACTGAAGAAAATAATCTTGAGAGCAAACAAGAAGTTTGGGAAGCTAATTGGTAGTAAGTGACTATGTATGATTCAGTGTGTCCTCTGCCCTGCCCTCACTACCCCCTCTTGGTGCCCTTCAGCAGTAAACCACCAGACAATAAGCTCTCTACCAGCAGAGCCGTCTTTTTCGTGTTTGTAGCACAGTGTCTTACAGAAAAGCAGATGTTTGCAAAGTGGTTCCGTGGGTGGATTCGTGGACGGATGAGTGTTGGATGGTCATGTCCACACTTGGCCGTGCTCTGAATAGAGGCCACTCTTGTCTTTGGTGGTCTCCCTGCTTCCAGACCTACTTTTTCTGGTCTTCTCCAGATTGTCACTAGAGTGGTCATTCAGAAGACAGCTGTAGCTGTGCTACCTTTGGTCTCGTCCTCATTTTACCTGATAAAAACTCCAGCCTGGGATTCTTTTTTTTTTTTTTTTTTTTAGTAATTCTTGTTGTTGTTGAATATACACAGAACATACACTAATTCAACAATTTCTTCATGTACAATTCACTGACATTACATTCTTCCAGTTGTGCAGCCATCCTCATCCTCTCTTCCTGAGTTGTTCCTCCCCCATTAACGTAAACATGCTGCCCCCTAAGTTTCCTATTTGATCTTTTGAGTTTCTGTTGTTAATTTAATCCCATATAGATAGTTCTTAAAAGAGCATAATGCTCAAGGCAAACATTCTTTACTAGTTAAGCTATTGTTTGATTTTAAGATTTCAGGGAATATTTTTGGCTTAAGGTTTAAAGATTATCTCTAGACAGTAGTTTCAGGGGTTCCTCCAGCTTGCAAGGTTCCAGAAAGTCTGGAGTCCATGAGAATTTGAAATTCTATCCTGCATTTTCCTTCTTTTGATCAAGATTCTGCTATAGAATCCTTGATCAAAATGTTCAGTAATGGTAGCTGGGCACCATCCAGTTCTTCTGGTCTCATGGCAAAAGAGGCAGTTGTTCATGGAGGCAATTAGCTACGCATTCCATATCCTCCTTCTATTCCTGCCTCTCCTTCCTCTGTTGTTCCAGGTGAATAGAGGCCAGTTGTTCTGCCTTGAGTGGCTACTTGCAGGCTTTTAAGACCCCAGGCACTGCACAACAAACTGGGAGGTAGAACAGAGGTATTACACACGTTATTAGGCCGATTAACTGGGATGTCCCATGAAACCATGACCCTAAACCTCCAAACCAAGGAACCAAATCCCATGAGGTGTTTAGTTGTACTCAAGTAGCCTCAGCAGCTACTTTTTTCTGTTGTTGTTGTAACTATATCTATCACACAACCTTTACCAGTTCAGCTTTTTACAGGTGCAACTTATTGACAGCACTTACAATAATTGGCTGCACAAACCTCCCCTTAATCAAGGTGATTTTCCATCACTGTAAACCAAGCCAGTATTCCATAGCAATGACCCCCCTTACCCCTCCCTTCCGCCTCTGGTAACCACTGATAAGCTTTGGTCTTTGTACATTTGCCTGTTCTTATGTTTTTATCTAAGTGAGGTCATACGTATTTGTCCTTTTGTGATTGATTCTTACCTCTAGTTTTCAGTTGGAATGCAGGTCACACTCCTTCCCCTAGTTACATATTTTATTGTTTATTTCAGTAATTATTAGGTAGAGAAGTGAAGCTCCAGAGCCGTGGTTGCAAGAGTTAGACTTGGTAAACAGAGGAGAGACAAGTTAAGTTTTAACCTAATATTATGTTTACTTGGAGTCCCTTGGTGGTGCACACCAAAATATTGAAGGTTCAGGTTCACCTAGAGGAACCTTGGAAGCCAGGCCTGGTTATCTACTTCTAGAAATCAGCTGTAGAAAACCCCGTGGAGCACGGTTCTTTTCTGACACACGTGGGGTTGCCATGAGTTGGAGTCTCGTACCGACCGGAAGGTTTCCTTAGCTTAATGGGAGGATGGAGAGACATAAGGTGGGAGATATGCAGGTACATAATTCTCATGTAATCTGGAAGCTGAAAAGCTGCACAAGCATACCAACCCAGAGTATGCTTGTGTAGCTGCAAAGAGGGAGAGCCAAGATACGTGTGGTTCATCTTGACACATAAATGTTGCAACCCCTTTTTCTACACCATTTTTTTTTTTTGCACCTTTTTTTTATATATACCATTCTGGTCATGTGGACTTGAGGCCTGCATGCCAACTCACAGCTGCCTAAACCAAGGTGCAATTTCTCAGAACAAAATGAAGCAGACACAACATTTCCCATTTATCTTAACTCTCCCGTTTCTAAGGAGACAGTGCTCTGGAAGATAGAGCTCACATTCAGGTAGTCCTGCCTCAGCTTAGACCTGGTGTGTGTGAGGGGTTGAGAAGACACAGGTATGGGCTCAAGAGCAATAAAACAACGTCCTAACAGCTGACTTCCCACAGTTTACTCAAGATCCTATTAAGACGAACATTTACGCACAGGGAGGGAGAATGATGCTCATGTCCACATCCAGCCTGTAAATCATGATTCCTAATCCCCTTCCAGAAGAACTCTCCTCTAATTAGGATTTTGACTGTCTTAGTAAACTGTAGAAAATCACTTCTTAGCATGTTGTTTTATTAGCTCTTGAACCAATACCTGTGTCGTCTCAACCCCTTGCACACATGTGCACTCTCTCTTTCTCTCTCTCTCTCACACACACACACACACACACACACACACACACACACACCCTCACATATGTACCATCAAGGAACATTTTACTGAAAATTTTGAGAGGTGGACTTCACACGTAAGGGACAGGATACGTCCACTTTCCTGTGTTCTCCTTTCTCCTCTCATCCAGCAAAGATAACTTGTGATGAAAAAAGTAATAATAATTCCTTCCACTGTTAGTTTCCCACTGTATTTACTGACCAGGAAGTGTATGATCTCACTTTGCTCGGACGGTATTCAGGGCTTGTCCTCCATGGCCTTTCAGGAAGACAGTCTAGGTAAGAGCCAGCTGTTTTCAGGGTGCCCCCTAGTCGACAGATCTTACGTCTTGGTCTTGGTTTGTAGGGGTCCTGGCACGGTGGTTAAGACCTTGGCTGCTAACCAAAAGGTCAGCAGTTTGGATCCACCAGCTGCTCCTTGGAAACCCTATGGGGCAGTTCTGCTCTGTCCTGTAGGGTCACTGTGAGTTGGATCTATGGCAACAGGTTTGGTTTTGTGGTATTTGTCAAGGCTATGGAGCCCTAGTGGTGCAGTGGTTAAGAGCTCAGCTGCTAACCAAAAGGTCAGCGTTTCAAATCCACCAGCCGCTTCTTGGAAACCCTGTGGGGCAGTTCTGAGTCAGAATTGACTCAACGGCGACGGGTTTTGTCAAAGCTAAAGGATCTCCGGTGGTGCAGTGGTTAAAGTGCTTGGCTGGTAACTGACAGGTCAGCAGTTGGAATCCAGTGGCCACACCTCAGGAGAAAGATGTGGCAGCCTGCTTCCGTAAAGATTTACAGCCTTGGAAACCCTATGGGGCAGTTGTACTCCGTCCTGCAGGGTCACTATGAGTCGGGATCGACTTGACGGCAGTGGATTTGGTTTTGGTTTGGTTTGTCAGAGCTGAGACCCAGGAGTCACCCAACCACTCCGTGGAAACTTTGTGGGGCAGTTCTGCTCGTAGGGTTGCTATGAGTCAGAATCGACTTGACGGCAACGGGCTAGTAGTCGGAAGAAAGGAGTAGCTATTCTGATTGTGCTTTGCCTGTTTTTCTTTTCTGTTTTTTTGCTGGCCAAAGGCCCAGACAACCTCCTCACAGGATCATCAGAGAAGGATTCAATCATTACTGAGTAAAGATGGGGAGAATTAATTCAGCTTCTCTTCCCTGGGATGCGTTTTTCTTGGAAGCCTTTCTGTTTAGGCTTTTCAGTGAGGCCGTGTTAGTGTTACTCATCCAGAAACGTGTTTCGACAGTTGCTGACTTCCCGCTTCAGGCGTAAGCCTTCCTGTGGAAGCCTTCTCTGACTGACTCCTCTGGTTGGATGCTGTGGACTTGGCACAGACCTGACACAGAGCCCGTCCACTGGAGCTGGACAATCCCAGCGTCTCTGCCAGTAATATTACGTCATAGAAATACAGAAGAAGCTGGGGACAGGTAGTGGTATTGGGTGTGTGCATGGTCTGGAACACATTCTTATTCACCCAGAAGTCAAGTTCTCACAGGATACTTTGTGAGACTTTTTTCATCTGATTCCTGGCTGCCTGTATCATCTGTATTCATTCTGACACATGTCAGCACGGTGGTAAAGATCCTGGTCAGATGCCTTTGTCGCTTCATGGGGAGAGGGCTCTCTGATTTATACCCCACTCCAGACAGCTTTCTTCCCCTCTCTGTTGTCACTCCCGTTTGCCCCAGCCAACTCGGCTCTTTTCCCTCATTTAATTATTAATCCTCTGTGAGTGATTTTGTGAGATAGTTAAGATTAAGAAATGACCTGAGGGATGAAGCCGAAAATACTGAAATTTCTTAAGTGAACTTCAAACACTGGAAGAAATCCTTCATTATGTTTTCATGATGAGAATAAGTGTTGATCTTTTGAATGAGTCATGTGCTTTAAGAGAACTAATGACTATTCATTTTGAAAAGTAGGTTCACTTTGTAAAAAGTATTTCTAAAAACTATATATTCATATTAGACTTGCTGTATATTAGACTCATTGTTAGTTGTCTTCATGTTGACTCCAACTCATGGTGACCCCATGTACAACAGAAGGAAATGTCATGCGACCCTGCACCATCTTTAGGATCATTGGTAAGTTCAAGTCCATTTTTGCAGCCACTGTGTGTTTTGAAGTGTTTGAACCCACCAGCTGCTCTGTGGGAGAAGGATGTGGCAGTCTGCTTCCATAAAGATTATAGCCTCGGAAACCTTATGGGGCAGTTCTTCTCTGTCCTGTAGGATTGCTAGGAGTCAGAATCGACTCAACGGTAACGGTTTTGGTGTCTTTTCAGTGCCTTCCAGCTCGGGAGCTCATCTTCCAGCACTATATTGGACAGTTTTCTGTTGTGATCCAGAGGGTTTTCATTGGCTAATCTTCAGAAGTAGATTACCAGGCCTTTCTTCCTACTGTGTGTTAGTTCAGAGGCTCTGCTGAAACCTGTCCACCATGAGTGGCATTGTTTCCAGCATCATAGTAACACACAAGCCACCACAGTAAGACAGACTGACAGGTGTTGTAAAGTGCATTTCAGAATGAAAGCAAACCAATCAAAATAAAACACATGGTAAACTTACAACACCAGATTCTGAAAGATTTTTCATTAATACTTTTTGACGGTGAGTTTAGTGAACTCATAATACAAATTATTTTATTTAATGAACTAATGAATGTAAAACATTTGTTTTGCACACAGAATTGACTGATATAACCGTGAAAACCTTTTTCCCCTCATTCTAAGGGAGTGATTTCCTTACACACAAGTTTTCTGGCATTTATCACTGAGTCAATGGTGCCTCATTCCTTAACTAGTTTTAGTTCATGAATATGGATTTAGGGATACAGTCTGAAACTATTACTAGTTTTTAGAAATTGACTAAATATTTTTTAACATTTCTGCCTGTTTGAGGAGGGGGAATAGTGGGGTGAAAATGGCAGTGCCCTTTAACCTAGGCTCTTCTCAATGCATCACAGTCTTCGAGTTGCTTTAGATGGCCGAAACCACCTGGCTGTGAAGCTGTGGTAACGGTACTCTTCCGTCTTTGTGCTGGGGCTTTGCTACTTAAGTCCCAGCCCTCCGAGTGCGGTGTCCAAGAGGAATGTCATGACGAAGTGTCCACGCCGTGTCTGGGAAATCAGTGACTGTCACCAGTGATGCTTGCAGTCTTTGTGCGAGAGTTCAGAGTGCCGGGTACACGTTAGTCAGTTTATGTTAATCAGTCTCTCTGTAGAGGTGGAAAGGGTGATCATTAGCCTGATTTTCTTCCTTCCTCCCTGTTTTATAGGGCTAGACTACCTTGGGGGTATTTGGCTTTTTTCCTTCCGTTTTCAGTCTGCTGGAAGCTAGTGTCCTGGTTCTGTAAAAAGTAGACTCTGAGGCAGCAGTGCTGCTGGGAAGACCTGTGAGGAAGGGAGGGAAGCAGGACGGTGCGGAGGGAGCAGTTGGGTGTGGTGCAGTCACAACGGAGGCCTCAGCCCAGACTGAGGTAAGGGGCCCGACCGTTTGACTCCTCCCCAACTGACTAGTATTTAGAGGTAGGCTGCTCCTGGCGAGGGAGGGGGTGTCTTCCTGGGCTACGCCCTTAGCTGAGGGCAGCCCCGGAAGAGCTCCGTTAGGAGCCGTAAGCAGCCAGCGCTCCTGGTTACTAGGCAACTGAGCATCTCAGTTCCGAAGGAGAATGGGGCAGGACACCATGGTGTCCACGACAGATAGTGACGGGGATCTGCAGTGTTGGTTGGTTCCCTATCAATACAGATACCAGGCAAGCTGCAAGTGTGTGCCGTATTTGTAATTTTGAATTTTCTAGTAGCCACATAAAAAAGTAAAAAGAAGAATGCAACATTCATTTTAATATTCTATTTCATCCAACCCAGTATATCTAAAATATTATCTCAGCAAGTAATGAACCTAAAAATTATTACTGGGATATTTTACATTCCTATTTTCATATGAATTCTTCAAAAACCATTGTGTGTTTTATGCTTACAGTACATCTCGGTTCAAACCGTCTGCTCTTCAAGCACTCAGTGGCCACATCTGGCTAGGGGCTACCATATTGGACGGTACAGAGGCGTAATATCGCGGTGTGACTCGGCCTCTTGACCTCTTCATGGAAGGCAGCAAGATAAAATAGGGAAGAGCACGGGCGTTTGAATCAAGGAGTCCTGGGTTTGAACCCAGGTTCAGTCACTTAACTTAAGCAGGTTACCTAATCTATGTAAGTGTTAGTTTCCAAATTCCAAATAATTCTTGCCATTTAAATGCTAGTGGAGGGTTTTCAAAATGTGTTTTCTTTCTTAACTAGACTGTGAGCTCTTTAAGGAGAGGAAATGCCGCTTTTTCAGCGTAGCCTCCCCATCTAGCAGTCCTTTCTCCCTTTCCCCATTCCTTCCGTGTTTCTGTCAGTTATTCAGCTAATACTTATTGGTGCTTCCTGCATGTTAGGCATTGTACCAGGTGACAGGTATATAATGGTGACTAAAATAGACATGTTCCCTGTCCTTATAGAGCTTGGGGTGGGGGGGAGAGTGACTATAAACAAATAAATGAATATATAATTATGAATTGAGATAATCCTATGAATTCTCTTAAGAAAATGAACAAGGCAAAGGGAAAGAGAATAATGGGAGTTGGGTGGAGACCTAGTAAGGATAGTCTGGGAAAGTCATTCTTAGCTGTAAAACATGAGACTTGACTGTTAATCTCTGAAGTTCCTAGTGTCTCTGTAATTAGGTGTCAATATACAAGATGTGGATCCCTGGTGACACAGTGGTTAAGAGCTCAGCTGCTAACCAAAAAGGTCAGCAGTTCACATCCACCAGCTGCTCTTTGGAAACTCTGTGGGGCAGTTCTACTCTGTCCCATAGGGTCACTATGAGTCAGAATTTTCTCGACGGCAGCAAGAACGGGTTATACAAGATGTACACAACAATGGGCTCAGACATGGCAACAATCGTGTGGATGGCGCCGGACCGGGCAGTGTTTGGTTCTGTCGTACGTAGGGTCGCTGTGAGTCAGAAC
>NW_004444038.1:9744177-9745454 GCF_000243295.1 Trichechus manatus latirostris
ATAAAACAACATGTGTACTACTGTTTCATGAGAAACTATTTGTTCTGTAAGCCTTCACCTGAAGTACAATAAAATATAAAAAAAGAAAAAGAAAATTATATTTGTAAAACAGATCCTTTTCATTTTTATAGAATTGTAGTTAAGGTGGGGGAGAAGAAAAGTGAAACACAGCTGTTAGAAATATATGATCATCCTGGAGGTCACCTTTCAGCCAATTGACAGATTGGCCTACAAAGTAAACAGTAACACCGGTGAGGAATGTGCTTCTTAGAACAGTCAGCTGTATGAGATCAAATGGGCAACATTTGAGCAAAAGCAAAAATGAGAAGGCAAGAAGGGGCAGGGAAACTGGAGGGATGGAAACAGGGAAGGCAGGGTGGAAATGGGGAGAGTGCTGACACATTGCAGGGACAGCAACCAATGTCACGGGACAATTTGTGTATGAATTGTTGAACGGGAAACTAATTTGCTGTGTAAACTTTCACCTAAAAAAAGAAATATATGATCATACGTCATTGCAATTTACACACATTTCCTGTCCTGTAATTAGATTATAAATTTAGATAAAAAAAATTTTTTTTTTTTTTTTAAGCAGGAGAAGGTTGATTAAGCTGGAAAACAACAATGGGTCATAAAATACAGCTCAAATATGCACATAAACAAAAATGTGGTGTCCGAAACAGCGGAGAAGTAGGTTCCAGGAAAAGGGGGTCAGGGGAACCTTATGGAACATAGTTTGTGTTTTGCTAATGATGATGTTGTTGTCATGTGCTGTCAAGTTGATTCCGACTCGTACTGACACTACAGGACAGGGTAGAACTGCCCCATAGGGTTTCCGAGGAGCGGCCGGTAGAGTCGAACTGCCAACCTTTTGGTTAGCAGCCGAGCTCTTAACCACTGTGCCACCAGGGCTCCCATTTTTGCTAATATCCTTTAGAAATCCATGAGCTATGCAGTCTGAGAAATGTTTCTCAGACTATTTTATTACGTTAATGGTAAGATTTTGCTGTAATTTTGCCTCTGACCTTCCAGTTATTGTTCTCTGATCTAGCTTTATGTTTAGCTTCTGTGACAGTCACTCTTTCTCCCCTTTTGGATCTACGTTCTGTGATTTCTTCTCTTTATTAAATTTTTTCCAGGCACATGTTTGCTTTTTGGGAATTTCCATTTCTCTCTTATCCTGCATCTTTGCTGTTAATCTTTCTCTTTGTTCTGGTCTGCCAAGATGGCATTTGGCGCAGGACGCCCATCACTCCCCTGTGATGAGAGCACTTCCC
>NW_004444038.1:9745554-9746687 GCF_000243295.1 Trichechus manatus latirostris
GCAACAATCGTGTGGATGGCGCCGGACCGGGCAGTGTTTGGTTCTGTCGTACGTAGGGTCGCTGTGAGTCAGAACCGACTCAACGACACCTAACAACATACAAGATGTTACTCTGATACTTTTTCACATCTCCGACTTGGTAGTGTTTGTCCAACCACAGAATTCCCAAACAGCTGTATCAGCTTAGCTCAGATAATCTATACATAACTAACTTCTTAAAAAATGTAATTATGGAAGACTGTCTTCTTTTATTCTGAACAAAGATAATTCTTCCTTATCTTCTGTTTCATAATAAAAAGCTGGCAGTTTTTCCTCCTGCCCCTCACCCCCCTCCTCCGCTCGGTTGTCATGATAGCAGCACTGCAGATTCTGAACTCTCTTAGAGGTCTAGGATGACCTTGTCCATCGGAACTCCAGAACATGAAGTGAACCAGCAGCATTAGTGCCTGACTTTAGGCAGTATCTCTATCAACTGTTAGATGGCAATGTGTCTATTTTAGAGCCAACTTTAAATGCTCAAGTGTAGGTTTTTGGAATTGTGGTTTACCTGCTACGCTGGGAATCCTTTCCCGCCACCCCACCTGGGTTACTTCAGTTCCCCTGGCAAGTGTTGGTCATAGAAATACCCTTTTTCAGTCAACGTTAGAACTGAATGAGCCCCTCGCGTGTTTCCTGGAGGTGGTGTGGTGACAAGAAGTTAGCTCTGAACTGAGAGTCATCTGAGGACCTCCGTTTAGGTCTACTTGCTAGCAGTGTGATTTGGGACAAGTTACTTTATCTCTCTGACCCTCAGTTTCGTTTTTCTTAATTTGTGGGCAGTGAAGTGGTCAGATTATTCTCCAGGCTAGTCTGTGAGTGTGTCTGTCTTTCTGTGTCCCATAAAGGAGGTCTGTCCTAGTGCACCTGAATAGACAACCCGCCCACCACCCATGTTTCTGGAATGGAAGTGGAAGATGGTTTTTATGCAGTGGATGAAAATGATATTTGTCCCTTCGGGAGCAAGGGAGAATGAAGAGAACAGGATACAAGGAAAAGATTAGTCCAAAGGACTAATTGTCCATAGCTACCAAGGCCTCCACCGGACTGAGTCCAGTACAGCTAGATGGTGCCTGGCTACCACCACTGACTGCTCT
>NW_004444038.1:9747382-9761745 GCF_000243295.1 Trichechus manatus latirostris
GATGAGAGCACTTCCCGTCTGGACAGTGGTCTGACACTGACTTTCTCCTCTCAGGTCAGGTTTCTGCAGCCTCTCACATAGCAGCAGACCTAAGGACGTCATTGCCTTGGGTTTGGCTCTTCACTCTCGAAGGCCCCATGGTGCAGACCTGTGGGGAGTCAGTGATGCAATAGTTGAGCTTCAGCCTCCTGCTCCACTGCTGGTATTTTCTCTGAGATGGATCCTCAGCTTCAGTGTCTCAGAGATTCAAGTTGGGTTTCAGAAAGCTTATTTTCACGACCGTAGCCAGCCAGCTGAACCATGATTTGTGAAGTTGCTCTGTGTATGTTGTTATCCAATTTGGCAGTATTTTCACTAAACAGTGTGCTGTAATTACTGACTCAGAGCCCTGCAGTTGTCTTCATTAGATATATATTCAGTATTTTGAAAATATGCCTACAATGCAGTTGGAAGGTATATAATTTCAGCTTTTTAAAAGCCTACATGTATGCTAACATGGTTTTGTTTGTGAAATGGGACAAGTTTGCTGGTGTTCTGGCTAATTCATCTTCAGAGGGAGGGACTCAGTCGTGGGGAATCTAGAAAACACCTGGTTTTCATGCTGAGTTCCTGGGTGACACTATTTTTTGTAGTGACGATGAAGAATTTGGGGGTTGGATCCTTGGTTATCTGAGCATCTCTCTTGCTAATTGATTTTTAATCCACCACCCCCAAGTGCTGTGTTTCCTGCTGATTCATACATAAGCTGTAGCTAATTTTCTTTGGCTTGTCAGTGTTCTGATACCTTGATATACTTTTTATTATTGAAAAGCTATTGAAGTTGTAGTGTAATTTTACCAACTTGAGAGACACCAGGACTTATTTTTATCATAATGAGTGGAGTGTTAATATGGAAGTGTCTGTGGTGTGGAATATAATAGCTTTGAGTACAAGTTTTAGTTCAGGGGGAAAAGGTGAAGAAATTGGACAGTGCCCCCCAGGTAGAACTCCCCTAGCTGTGTCAGTCTGCCCCACTCCCAGGTCCCTCAGCCTTCTGTGAATGGGATCTTACATCCCCCTCACATTTCTCTTCATAAAATAACACCACCCCATTCTTGCCTATTGTAAGCATGCTGTTGCTGCAGCCATTTACCTTATAACACAGGTACACCTCCAGGGCTGACTTGCCGGGCTGTCCAGCCTCTGTCTTCCATTCTGGAGCTCTGTGTGATGTAGAAGATCACTGGTGATGCACTGCCTTGGCCCTTGGCTCACACCACAGGACAGTAATTACTCACCAGTGACACTTGATTTCTTGCCTTTTTGCACTGGGATGAATTCAAGGAGCTCGACGGGAGTGACGTACATCCCCGATAGTTATCACTGGAGGTTGGAAACATGACTTCCACTCTGCTTTCTTCTCTGACCTGGACACAAAACTAGATTCTCTTCTGAGCACCATAGCAGGGTGGCAGGGGTACTTTGACTGAACACGGTCATCTAACTATAGAGCTCATCCCAAATGGTGGAGTAAGTGCCCTTCATTTTGGCCCTGGCCACCTGGTAGTAGTAGACTAGGCCTTTAGTCCATCTCCTGTCCACAAACACTGTCTTCTTATACAGGGGCTCGTTTGTGGAAATACAGAGATAATAGAGCTGCAACCCTACAAAAGCTGTAGAACAGTGTCGTAGTTAACTAGTGCTGCTATAACAGAAATACAACAGAAGTTTATTCTCTCACGGTCGAAGAGGCCAGAAGTCCAAATTCAGAGCACTGGCTCTAGGGGAAGGCTTTCTGTCTCTGTCAGCTCTGGAGGAAGGTCCTTGTGTCTTCAGCTTCTGCTTGCCGGTTCCTTGGAGATCTCCATGTGTCTTGGCATCTGTCATACCCATCTCTCCTCTACTAGCTTGTTTAGTCTCTTTTATATCTCAAAAGAGACTGACTCAAGACACACCCTACACTAATCCTGCCTCATTAAAATAACAAAGACAACCAGTTCCCAAATGGGATTATTTGTTGTTGTTGTGAGTGGGTTCTGACTCACAGCGACCCTACGTACAACAGAACGAAACACTGCCTGGTCCTGCACTATCCCCACAGTCATTGCTATGCTTAAGCTCATTGTTGCAGCCACTGTGTCAGTCCATCTCATTGAGGGTCTTCCTATTTTTCGCTGACCCTCTACTGAGCATGATGTCCTTCTCCAGGGACTGGTCCCTCCTGATAACATGTCCAAAGAGTGGGATTATAGGGGTTAGGATTTACAACACATACTTTGAGGGAACATAATTCAATTCATGACAAACAGTTTTGTCTCCTGCCTTGAGAAAGGCAATGTTCTCTAAAAGTAGCTTTCATTTACCTGACCTTGATACCGCTTGGTTCTTGTCTCTCACTTTTCTTTCCACATCTTTCAGGCAACAAATAACCCAGAATTCTCTCTCTCTCTCTCTCTCTCTCTCTCACACACACACACACACAACACACACACAACACACACACACCACACACACACCACACACACACCACACACACACACACACACACACACACACACACACACACACACACACACCCCTGCATGCCTAACTGGCCCTGGCCAGTGTAATTTCTTGCTAACTTTTGGCCCCAGCATCTTAAAGTGACTGGCTGTCAGTTAACACTTGTAGACAGAAAAAATCCAGCACCACCCACCACCTTCTTTATCGTCATGTACACAGATGACATGTAATTCAAAATACAAATAATGCTGAACTGTCAGGTATCAGAAGGTCCAAATAAAATTCTGATTTTTCTTCATGATGTCTATTTAGAGTGGTTTTTTGGAAATACTTTTTTTTTTTTAATGTTAGATTTCAGTTGTTGATTCTGGTTTACAAGCTCTGGTTTCTGGACTTTTGATTTGGAAAATACTGTCCGTGGTGGTTAAGAGATTGGCTGCTAACCAAAATGTCACGGTTCGAATCCACCAGCCGCTCCTGGGAAACACTGTGGGGCCGTTCTACTCTGTCCTGTAGGGTCGCTATGAGTTGGAATCAGCTTGATGGCCGTGTGTTTGGTTGGTATGGTATCCGTGGTGGTTTCTCTGTTTCCTGCGGTAGACCCCATCCTTCCCTCTTAGAGGGTAGGAGTTATTATGCCCAGTATCTCTTTGTATTCTCTCCCATTCCCACCACCCGCTCCATCCCCACATGGCTCAGTAAAAGTGCATTTCATCATTTTTCCTGGTTTTCTGAGTGAGTCACGTGAGTTAGTGAGTCAAGCTCTGTCTTACAGAAATATGTGGTGAAGGTAATTTACCTGCATGAGTTTAAGGAAAGCTGTGGATTTCCAGGCATTCATTTAACAGTGTGACATTTAAGCCCTTACAGTAACCCCACGATAAAGGCAATGACTTCTCCATTTCTACAAATGGAGAATTAAAGGGCAGAATGTTAGGTAAGTAACTCAGAGCCTCAGTGCAAAACTGGAATTCACAACTAGGTCTTTTTTATTAGAAAATATATTATTTTCCTCCTATTTTCACTTATATTTTTCACATAAGGTTAATCTGAAGACACATTAAAGGTGACTGCTTTCTTCATTTGCAACCTACTCAGAAAACTTATTTTTGTCAAAAATCTGGAGTGAATTGGATGAAATGGTGGTTATTTTTGCTCTGTTGGATTTCATAAGAATTGGGGAGTCAGTTTCATATTTTTTTATGTTAACCAATCCAAGACTTACTCAGTCTTTGTGTGCACAGTATCTTCAGTTAGATCCTCCCCTTTCCCTGAGCTCCTCAGTGCCGCCCACCCCCCACCCCCCACCCCCGTATTGAACTGTCTTGTGAAACTCAGTATCTCTTTCTACTGTAAACTAGAATTAGGCAAGCAAGAGTAAGCTAAAATTCCTTGTGGTTAGAATTTATATGTTTATTTCAGTTTGGACCCAGGGAATTATGGTTTAGTTCAGCTGACATGTAACATTTTCCAGATAGGCAGTGTTTCCAAATAAAGTGAGTGGACTTCCACTTGTGCTTTTGCCATCCAAGTGATTTTGTGTTTTAAAATGGCTTCATGACAGAAAAAAAAAAAAGCCACTGAGAAGCTTTGCAAAATACCCAAAATTTGTTTGGGGGAAAAGAAAAGTTGTTACCATTTATTATGGTAAGAATAGTGCAAATTCAATTAAGTTTTTGATCCTGTGCTCCACACAACCTGTGGGACAGGTACTGTGGGTCAGAAGTAGTGAGGACAAAAGGGACAGGGCGTAACTGGGGCCTGGTTTCATAGTGTGATACTTGAAAGCCTTGGCGGTGGAGTGCCGGGCATTGGAAAAACTGGTAAGATTCGTGGAGTAGAAATTTTAATCTTATCAGAATAGTTTCAACACTTGCATTAAGCTTATGGAATATTTACTTATTATACCTGAACGAGTTCTACAGAACCAAGAATGAAAACCACTTCAATGCAGACAAAGGACGAGAAGGTGCTCTCTGGAGACCCCAGGCAACTGAGCAAACTGGGTTGGGAGCCCCGACCTGTGCTTGGGTTAGTGGCCTTGGAGGACAGAAACTATTACTGTCTGTAAGTAGAATGCTGAAGCTGCTTGTGAATAATGCCTCTGATATTTCTAGAAATACTTAAGCTGTACATTACCTTCCTGCTTATCAATCAAGAAATTTAGACTTTTAAAACTATAACAGACACCAGAGGAAAGAATTGCTTTGTCACTGGATACCTATAAATTTGAAAAATGGTCTAGTAATTGAGGCTGGATTATATGTTTGTATTCTATTCCCCACAACATAATTCAGCTAATAGGTTTTGTTTATTTCAGCTGAAATTCAAAACTTCCATTAGATGACTAACACTGGCGAACATTGATTTTCAGCTTATTTTTAAAAAATCCCTTTTGCCCTTTTGTGCTTTCTAACCTTTAACACTCAGTGCAACGCCAACCCAGATGCTAATAAAGCTGAGGATAGAACTGATGAAGGCGTGACCCACTAGCGAAACTTGGTTATTTTTAGTAATTCAGTCGTTTTCTGATAGAATTTTGAATTCAGAAACATCTCGTCCTAACTAGTACAACAGAGGGGGGAATAATGCACTAAACAAAGATGCCGATGAAATTCTTGCTTTCGTTTGATTGTATTTGGCTCTGCAGGGCAGTGGGGAGGAGCACAGGAGCATCTACAATAGTTGCTGGCCAAGCCCTCTGAGAAGGAGCCCTACTGGCTCAGACAGTTGAGTGCTCGGCTACTAACCACAAGGTTGGCGTTTCGAACCCATCCAGCCCCTCTGTGGGAGAAAGACCTGGCGATCTGCTTCTGTAAAAATTACAGCCAAGGAAACCCTATGGGGCAGTTCTGTGTCACATGAGGTAACTATAAGTCAGAATTGATGGCACCTAACAACAACAAGCCCTTTTAGAAGTGAGTTATTCACACACTACAGGGGAGTCAGCACAACTGGACTAAACCAAAGCTAAGAAGTTTCCTGAATACAACAAAACACTTGGAGGGACAGAGTAGCAGGGGCTGGGTTCTGGGGACCATGGTTTCAGGGGACATGTAGGTCAATTGGCATAACAAAGTTTATTAAGAAAATGTTCTGCATCCCACTTTGGTGAACGGCGTCTGGGGTCTTAAAAGCTAGTGGGCGGCCATCTAAGATGCATCAATTGGTCCCAACCCACCTTGAGTAAAGGAGAGTGAAGAACACCGTGGACACAAAGTATTAGCCCAAGAGACAGAAAGGGCCACATAAACCAGAGGACTCCATCACCCTGAGACCAGAAGAACTAAATGGTGCCTGGCTACCACCAATGACTGCCCTGACAGGGAACACAACAGAGAGTCCCTGACAGAGCAGGAGAAAGGTGGGGTACAGAACTCAAATTCTAGGAAAAAGACCAGACTTAATGGTTTGATTGAGACTGGAGGAACCCCGGAAGACATGGCCCCTGGACTCTCTGTTAGCCCAAAACTAAAGCCGTTCCCAAGGCCAACTCTTCATACAAGGAGTGGACTGGACTGTGGGACATAAAATGATACACTCATGAGGGGTGTGCCTCCTAGCTCAAGTAGATACATGAGACTAAATGGGCAGTTCCTGTCCAAAGGTGAGATGAGAGGGCAGAGAGGGTCAGGAGCTGGTTGAATGGACATGGGAAGTCAAAGGTGGAAAGGAGGAGTGTGTTGTCCCAGTATATGGAGAGCAACTAGGGTCACATAACAGTGTGTGTATAAATTTTTGTATGAGAGACTAACTTGTGAACTTTCACTTAAAGCACAACAATAAAAAAATTAAAGAAGTGAGTTTTTTTTTAAATTTATATCCACAGAACGTGATGTTGCACAGTGTTCACGGTGTTTACTTTCAGCTGTGTTTATCCAGTTTTGCTCAGGGTATACTATCTTCTTTCTGAGTTTCTCCATTGTTAGGCATATTTCTTTTGAAACTCTGGACTAAATTTTTTCCATTATGAAATGCTAGAATTAAAAACTGAATATTAAAAATGTTACTTATTTACCCTAAAATTGAGAGAATCCTGCATTTGGTAAAATTCATGCTTTATTTTGGTGATAGAAAGGTATAAGGTAATTTTCGCAAAGTAAGATGGTAACTGAACTGAAGCAGGGTGAGGTGAGAGCTGTATTGATTTAGAAACAAAATGGCAACTGACATCTCATGTGCCGTAGAATTCAGCTTTTAAATGTACAATTAAGTGGTTTTTAGTGTATTTACAGACTATGCAACAATCACCATAATATAATTTTAGAACATTTTCATCACCCCAAAAAAGAAACCTCGTACCCATTAGTAGTCACTCCCCAAACCCTTTCCCTACCTCACCTTCCCAGCACTAGGTAGCCACTGATGTGTTTGCTATCTCTGTGGATTTGCCTATTCTGGACTTTTCATATGCACGGAGTCATTAAAGTATATGGTCTTGTATATAAAGTGTATGGTCTCCTTTCACTGCCAGAGTTTAATTTCTGTTTTCCTCATGGCTGATGAGGTTGTACATCTTTTTGTGGGCTTATTGGCCATTTGAGTATCTTCTTTGGAGAAATGTCTATTTAAATCCTCATTATTTATCTTTTATTAATGAGGTGGATGCATTCTCTATATATTCTGTGCTAGTTCTTTATAAACCCCTTGTGTGATTTACGATTTACAAATATTTTTTGTTGGGGAGTGGTGCCACCACGGCTACGTGGGGACCCTGCTTGTCTCCCTGCAGGACACGCAGACAGAGGCTTGAACCTACAGTTGAGCTGAATCTTGGTGGAGCACCCTGTGATCCTCCAAGAACGCTAGCAAAGGAGAGGCCTGAGAGGCGACTAATTTCTTCCTCTTAATCTCTGTAGAGGGACTAGAAGACCTACTGTCCACTTTGTGGAGAGGACAGAACCTGTTCAGGAATAGTGACGCAGAGGTCTCAGGCTTCCAGGAAATACCTTGCACAAACAACAGGGCACGAACAAACTTTTTAATAGAACCTTTAGGAAAGCTGATCTCACTGTGTCTGGTTCCAGGGTTTTTCGTGATTTTTAGAAGTTGCTGACACCTCCCAGGTTTTGTAATCTGTCTCTTCTAAAGCTAAAAGTCAGAAATCTTAAAATCAGGATTTCTGGTATCTCCAGTCTTCTGAAATGAGAAGACCATGGCAAAAGAATGATCCTTTCCTGAGTGATACCATTAAGAAATGTAGATATTTTGTCTATCTATTTATTATATTTCAGAGAAATGGAAGGTAGTGGTGCTTTGGAAGAAGATGGACCCCACTCTAGAGATTATTTCAGTCAAGAACTTGTAGGCGAGGCTAAAATTCAAACCTACAAATTGCAGGCATTGGGACATCCTGCACCCCTCTCACAAAAAGCGCCGAAGCTGTCAAATGACACAGTGGGCACTATAAGCACTCTTTTCCAAATCACAGGTTGCAGCTCATTTAGTAGGTCAACAAACATTAAACAAAATGTATGGAAATATGAGAAAGCAGGCATATACTAAGAGTAAGCTTCATTTCATGACTTGTTTTGATTTCCTCTATTTGTATGTGTATATTGGGTCATAGTTTGAAATGTTTTTCTTACCTTGGGTCATAATCAAAAAGTTTAAGAGCTGTCTAACTCACAAAAAAAGACCAGATTTACTGGCCTGACAAGACTGGAGAAACCCCGAGAGTATGGCCCCCAGACACCCTTTTAGCTCAGTGGTGAAGTCACTCCCGAGGTTCACCGTTCAGCCGGGGATTGGACAGCCGCATAAAACAACACAGGACTAATGAGGCACAGCAGTCCAGGAACAAGGACTAGAAGGCGGGAGGGGACAGGAAAGCTGGTGATAGGGAACCTAAGGTTGAGAAGGGACAGTGTTGATGTGTCATGGGGTTGTTAATCATTGTCATAAGGCAATATGTGTACTGACTGTTTAATGAGAAGCCATTTGTTCTGTAAACCTTCATGTAAGGTACAAAAACAGAATTATCTATGTGAGATCAAATTGACAACAGCAACCCAAAAGGTTTAATGGGAAGCCTAGGGGCCAGTGAGTTGAAGATAATGGTGATGGAATAATTTGGAAAAGGATAGTGAGACTAGCAGCACAAATGGAAGAATGTAATCGATGTCACTGAATTGTACATGTAGAAATTTCTGAAATGGTGTAGCTCTGGCTGTGTGTATTTTCACCAAAAAAAAAAAAAAAAGGTCCTCCAAGGTTGAGAAGGGAGAGTGTTGACATGTTGTGGGGTTGTTAACTAGCGTCATAAAACAATCTGTGTACTGACTGTTTAATGAGAAACTATTCTGTAAACCTTCACCTAAAGTACAATAAAAAAAAATTTTTTTAAAAGTTTAAAAGCTGTTGGATTTCTGGGCAAGATTCACCAAGTGAATATTCTTTTCTCTTTTGTTTAAGCCTTTTATCACTACCCCGTATCTAACAAACTGACCAGACAACATCGAACTCTGCTGCGACCTGCTGAGAAACGTGACTGATTCGTGAGATCATGGGTTATGCACAGTAATAGTGACCCACGGCTAGTTTTCTTCTTTTCCTTACATTAACTGCATAGTAGCAGAAAACTTGAAGAAACGGGCCATTTTATCATTTGACGTAAGCTGCTCTTCAATTAATCGGGTGGAGTAGCCAGGTGTTTAGGTCATAGTGCGCGCTCTGGAATTAAAGTCTGGGGGCTTAGAGACTTAACTTTTTCTGTGAATCAGTTTATCGGTTTATAAATTCTTCAAGGCCAGGCCCTTGACTTTCATGCTAAGCGATCTTGGACAAGTCACTTAACTCCTCTTGGGTTTTCATTTTTCAAATGTTGGTAGAAGGGTTCCTATGAAGATGAAGTTATGGAAAAGCTCATTAGTATTAAATATTATATTATTCATGCTAACTTATGGCACAACTCAGTCAAAAAGATTTTGAAGGATACATACCCATGATCTACCCTCAGAGGTGACAGAAGGAATCATCATGGCAGTATTTAAACATATGCACATATGTGTACATACGCATAAAATCACCATATCGTTGAACTAAAAGGTGTCAATTCCCTTTCTAGGTGGAATAGTTCCTGAGTGGTGCAGATGGTTAAGCACTCAACTAGTAACCAAAAGGTTGGCGGTTCAAACCCACCCAGAGGTGCCTTAGAAGAAAGGCCTGGCGATCTGCTTCTGAAAGGTCACGGCCTTGAAAACCTTACGGAGCTCAGTTCTGCTGTGAAACACATGGGATCGCATGAGTCAGAAATCAACTGAACGGCCCCTGGTTTTGGTTTAGGTGGTATAGAAAGGCCTTGTAGGGTGGCACAAAGGCCATTCCTTGTTAGAAATGATCATGACTTTGGACAATGGACTACCAGTTATGCTGTCAAGATTCCTGGTCTGAAATATTTAGTTGGCATCTTGTATACTGTAGGATTCCTTCCAGCTCTAGGATTCTGTGACATCCCAACATTTTCACTTACAAGATACACACGTATGAAATGCGATTATCTTAGGGTCCTCATTCTATTACAGTTATTTGCTATTCATGATTCTTTTTCCAGAATAAGGGTGTGTTGTGGGGTGGGGGAAGTTCTATTGAAAGATGCTCTGTTGGGAAAGCCAGCTGAAGAGAGACCGTGTTAGCCTTCTATTCATCCAGCTTTGGTTTGGGGTAGTGCTTAGCTGTTTAAAGGTGTGGAACTTAAGTTTTGACTGGAATTGAGGTTTGAAGCTGGTAGAGGAGAGTGGGTGGCGATATCTGTCCTTTCCAATAATAGAAAAAGAAAGATGAGAGATAGCCTTTTGTTGTCCAGTCTCACTAAATAGAGCCTGGCATAAATCCCTTTTACACATATTATAACCCTGTGGTTAGCATTGTTCATGGTGCTTTGAAACACTTAAACAATCACCACCAGCGAGAGTCGCTAGAAGGCAAGAACTGTTCGCAACTTGTACGGTTCTGCAGTCACCCTGCACATCACAGCAGCAGCCCCGGTGGAGGAGGCTGGCAGGTGAGGAACAGCTAAAACCCTCAGAGGAGAAAGTGCACTCCTAATTTGGAATAACTGCAGTACAAGAGCGTTTGCTTTTCAGAAGCAGGGCTGTTTTTTCGTTTGCTTGTATGTTTGTTTTAAATTAATTGTTTTTAGCAGAGCTGTTTTTGTCGTTCTTTTTCTATTGCTGTATGTTAAGAAGAGAAATGAGGCCAGATAAGGTGAGCTCAGAATTAGCTCAGAAAGGTTTGCCGTAGAGTTTAGAATACCTGAGGCTAGTGTAGCTCTCAGCCACTAGATTAGCAGTCTGGGGGGCCTTCCCTACTGTCTCAGTGTGAACCCTGGGAAAAAACAGGCTCAAAGCTTTTATCAATGACCCAGGGTACTAGGGGAAGTAATAAAAGGAAGCAGTCAAGATTCGTTAGAAAGAGGCCAAATTGTATCCTTTTGGTTTTATTTTGCTTTTTCCTTATAATTTCTTTGACATAACAGGTCATAAATCAGCTCTTGGATTGGTTTTGTTTTTTATATATTCTGGAACATTCCTAGTCTTGCTTATAAGGGCTGCACTGGCGACTCTGTGGTTGTCTCGAGCAATCCGTAAGTCTGATCATTCAAATCCTCGGACCACGAGCAACCGTCATCTTGTGTCAGGGTTCTGGGTTGCCGACTGTTTCCCTCCCCCCTGTTAAAAGATGATTTTCAGAGAAAAGCAAAACAACAACTCTCGTATAGATGTAAAAATGAATACCTGTTTATGATTTTATTTTATTCGTAATGAAGACCCCACCAGACGTGCTAACTGATTCAAAGGAAAAGTCAAAAAAGCACAATGTACATGGAGTAAACGAAAGCTAAAATGAACGTGCAGATAGACATAAATGTGGTGTTTGCACGTGGGGGAGCAAAGGCTGGAACCTGGACTAGACAGGACGGAATTTACACATCTGTGAGAATTATTTTGTGTCCTTATCAGTTACCTGTAACTTAAAGAGCTGTAAAATAGCTCAAAGGCAGTGACCCGAGAGAGCCTGTTTGATGTACACAATGCATAGTCTTCCATGGAAATGCTAATTTTTCTCTGTGCCCTCATGGTCTAATAATCTTCTGAATGTTGAAGAGAGACAGTGTGTAATGTGTGTAATGCAAATGGATATGGTTTTAATTGATTTACATAGAGTTAGGTTTGCGTAGACAGCAAGAATCTATTCCTGACAGTTTAAGATTGCATTTGGTCAAGTAACTTTATTGAAGAATGGCGTTCTCTGAGGAATTAAACATATCTAGGGATGTCCCTGGGTGGCACAAATGGTTAACCGCTCGACTACCAACTGGCTTGTCGAATCCACCCAGAGGTGCCTTGGAAGAAAGACCTGGCAGTCTGTTCCGAAAGATGGCAGCCATTGAAAACCCAGTGGAGCGCAGTTCTGCTCTGAAACACATGGGGTCGCCATGAGTTGGAATTGACGTGACAGTAACCATTTTTGGATTTTTTTAGGGTTGTCCCTATCCCCTTAAGGTAGGGTAGGTAAACTGTTTTTCTCCTACTCACTCACTGCCCAAAATAAAAAGAGGAGGTGAATACTTTTAAATGGTTTATTTAAAAATCTAGATTTTTAATTTATTTCTGTAAAAAAATTCGTCTCGTACAAACATGGCAACCATGTTAACATTTGTTAAATCTGGGTAGTTTATTCTTTGTTTAGTTTATGTTTAAATTATTTCCTAATGTTTAAAAAGTCACTCTCCCCATCTTCAAATATGAGTGAAAGTATGTGGAGAAGTATAAATAGTATTTAGTGATGAGAGACTGAATCTACATACAGACTGTGACCAGACCATACAGACGCTAGAACTCTGACCCACGACCTGCAGCAAGCGGCCTGAGAAGCCCAGAGTGCTCGGGACTTAGTCATGACCACCAGCTTTCTCAAAACACCCCCCGCCCCCCGTTTTTTTAATCCCTTCCTTCCAATCAGGATTAACAGGAAAAAGCCAAATAGGCTCCCCAAACCAACAGCATAACATGCCATACTTGTTGTTAGCCTGCCCCAGCTTCCCCGTGCCAGCAGCCTCCCATCAAAGCCGTCTACTTTTTTCTCTCCAAAGCCTTCCAACTCCCTGGCCTGCCAAATACCAGCAATGGTGGCCGACTCCCTTGCAAACTCTGACAAAGGGCCTGTTTTTGTTTGTTTGTTTTTTAGGGATTTTTTTGGGGGGTGGTTGCTCATTTCCGTAGTGACTGGTTTTGAAATCTGTTCTTTACGTCCTTGAAAGCGTGTTTAGAGGACTGTGGTAGTTCAGTGGTAGCATTCTCACCTTCCACGTGGAGACCAGGGTTCAGTGCCCAGCCCGGGCACTTCACGTGTGGCCACCACGCCTCTGTTGATGGTGGTTTTGTGTGTGAACTGCGATGCTGAATGGCTTCAGTGGAGCTTCCAGACGAAGACAGACTGGGAAGAAAGGCCTGGCAATCTACTTCCAAAAATGAGCCAGTGTAAACCCTCCAGATCACAGTGATGCTATCTGCAACCAATCATGGGGACGGTGCAGGACCAGGCATTGTTTAGACCCGTTGTGCGTGGGGTCGCCATGAGTCCGAGGCTGACTCAACGGCAACGAAAGTGTACCCATCTGTGTAAAATCGTTTCTCCTGCCTATTTTTCAGCTAACCTCTTTCAACTCTTTGCCTGTGTCCCTTCACTAATGCTGTAAATTAAGTAACGATACAGAACAGATTCTGGGTACTTGGTTTTATCCACCAGGATTAAGTACAGTAAAGCAATAGGAATTCTTCAGTGCTGTCAGCTTAGTTGTCTTTTCGGAATTATCGTTTTATCCTTTTACTGCTTCGTTAATCGGTACTTCATCAGTAGGGGACAAAGCCACATGGTCTGCTTAGACTAGGATTGTCACTTTAAAAAAAAAGCGTTTTTGTGATGGTTGACACTGAACTCTGTTTAAAGCATTTTGCTAATTGATGATTCATGATATTTTCATGTTATAAGTCAGGCTTTCTTGGTGGTGGTTCTTGGTTTGGGTATTTTCTGTCAAATGTGGAAGTAATACCAAATTCTATTTAAAGAGAACAACTCAGTCAAATTATTTGTAGGATGAGGCGTTGCAAGTCCTGGCCTCAAGGGTTAGGAAAAGCAGGAATAAATATTTAACAAAGTGCTTTAGCCCACATTGAAAGATGTATAAACTTTTGAGGTTGAATGTCTTGGAACTGGGGCGGTACCTTACACAGTTAATCCTTTGATCGTCAGTGGCCTCGAGGAGCTTTAGCTTGGGATTTTTCCTCAACCACCAGATGCAAGCACTCCTTACCTGTCAGAAGGACTGCACTACCAAGATGTGAGCAAAGATTTTGTGATTTTTAGGAGCAACGGATCAGTCCCAAATGTCAGAAATACCTTTAGAATAATACAGAATTAAGGGAAGGGGCCCGTGAAGGGCGTTCACATAGTCCTGTCAGTGTGATTTGCAGTGACTTTCTCTCCTGGCTCCTGTGTTACGGAACTGCAGTTATCCTTTCTCAAACCCCTTTCCTTTTTCTAGAAGGATGAGTGGGAAGGTAGGCTGTGGTGGATGAACTGTTTGTTGTTAAGTTTCTTAAGTGCACATTGGTTATGATTTCACTGTAGAAGGGATGACATGGAAGAGAAAACCTCTTGTTTATCAGCCTGTCTGTGCAGTGTGACACAGCTATGTCACTCCTCCCTCCTGTTCCCTCACCTCCCCCATCGGCCTTTCTCCTCCCGTCTCTTCCCCCTCCTGTTCCCTCACCTCCCTCATCGGCCTTTCTCCTCCCGTCTCTTCCCCCTCCTGTTCCCTCACCTCCCCCATCGGCCTTTCTCCTCCCGTCTCTTCCCCCTCCTGTTCCCTCACCTCCCCC
>NW_004444038.1:9762540-9767678 GCF_000243295.1 Trichechus manatus latirostris
GCCTTTCTCCTCCAGACTTGGAATTCCTCCAGCAGTTTTGCTCTTTCATGATTCCTCACCATTGAGAGCACTGATGCTGGCCCAGAAAGAAGACAGAAAAACAAGACAGAGCTCACACTGTAAAGGTTCCAGTTTGACACTGAACAGTTTGTCTGACATTTGGTTCCAGACTGGTTCCATTAAGAAATTACATAAAGTAATTAGGGCCAATACGTTTGTGTTCATTGCTAGTGTACAAAGAATGAGAATCTGAGAGCTGGAATAATTATAAAGTTTACCTAGTCTAATCCTGTCATTTGCTGATGAGATTTGACCTAGAAATGTTTAGTGATTTGTCCAAAGTTCCTCAGCACCTCAGCGGCAGAACCAGGTTTCCTGAATCCCAGCACATAACATGTTCTGACTCATAGCCACCATAAAGGATGGAGTAGAACTGTCCCATAGAGTTTTCTAGGTTGTGATCTTTATGGGAGCAGATCACCAGGTCTTTCTCCCACGGAGGCTGCTAAGCAAAAAGCTGGTAGTTCGAACTTACCCAGTGACACATAACCTATAACTCTGTATTGATGTAATTACAAACATCAGAATTACACCAGGCAGTCTCCAGGAGACTTTTTCAACATCTAATTTTAGTCTGCTTAGAATTTGAACGATTGTGAAGAGAATAAGATTGATTTTAAATCACCGTGACTTTAAATCTGAACCCAAAGAAATGTTTCCTTACCCTTGGTAAATTTTCTGATCTCAGAGAGTATAATTTTTTCTTCATCTTCTTTGGGTTCTGTTAACCTGACCAAGCTAAAGAGCCAGAGTAGAAAGGTGGTCATGTGACCTCACTGGTGTTCCAGGGACACTCAGTTTCTCAGTCCATTCAGTTTTACCCTGTTAATGGAAGCAGGGAGCCTTAAGGAAACTTCTGGGTTATGTGCATCTATTTTCATACTTCAGTGAACAATACGAAGGTGGCTTTCTTGTACAGAATTTAGCTTTCATTTAATATGCATACAGTTTGTGCTCAGATTAATTTTTTGTTTTGATGATTTAGGGAAGCCCTAACGCGTGTTGATGGGCAGTTGATTTGCTGATCTTGTCACACAGACAGGAATAGTAGTTCTTTCTGTTCAGTGACAGTTATTTAAAGTAAGTTTTTATATTTGAGTTTTTTAATGTAATTATTTAATAACAAACATCTGTTAGACAGTGTCAAGACTCTGAGTTGGCCTGAATAAATTTCATTCTGATTATGCCGCCATAGAGCAGAGGTCATCCTTGTCCCCTGGCAGGAGGTGACAGGGAAGCATCAGGGGCGCTATCCATAGAGTGAGCACCAGGTGTGATGCTTAGGAGGTTTTCGGGCTTTCAGACAGTCAGGGTTGTGGCCACTCTTGAGATTCAACGGCTATTTGTGAAGCTTGGGAGCAAGGTTTTCAGGACTTCCGTTTTTGTATTGAAAGTCATCTTTTTTTTTTTACTTTTCTTTCTTTTTCCAGTTGTTTAAAATACATTCTTCTTTTTCAGTATGACTTTCTGAAGACTCAGAAGCATCAGCTTGGCTATGTTCTAAGAAAAGAAAAGAAAATCAAAGACTTTTTCTGTTTTCTTAGCTTTCATATATATTTTTATAGTTTGTATTCCTTATTGATGGCCTCATATCAAACAGGGAGGAGAGGAAAGACTGCTGTTGGACAGGGAGATTATCGCTTCAGATGAAGTCAGAGCTTTCTTTGTGCTTTGCCAGAAGTGAGGCAACCTGGCCTTCAGCATCACCAGGAGAGCTGGTACTGTCTGGCTTGTTTTTGAATCTGCTTACTGCAGATCTAGGGTGATAATTACCGTAGAACCTGCAGGCTGCTCTGCCCGAACTGTATCACACGTTTTTGCCAAGGAAAAAAAATGCACGTAGCTCACTTATGTTGCTGAGCCACTCATATCTGACCAGGTAGCTGCCATGTCTATTTCTGTTCTCAAAGAAATTTGAAGCCTCGGCTGTCTGTAACGAGCACCATTTCATGTCTGCTGAACATCTCTGAAAAGACAGTTGGAGTTCCAGAGACTCATTTGGTCTTTTTCCTTTAGTTTACACAGACTCTTATGGCAAAGCGAGGCCTTAATGAAAGCAAACAGAGGTGCATGTAGACGCACAGGTGGAATTTATAAAAGGAAATGTGCAAACATTTATGTAGCTACTCTGCATAACGTGCTGTGGGGTAATACAAATATGAAAAAGACATCTTACCCAGGAAGTTGAGAAATGAGCACACGCACACACCCAGAACCAGTGTTTAAGACTTACAAATAACAACACTGAGCAAATAGAAATGCTGGATTGCTTATGTTACCCCAGCCTGTTGGACTTTAAGTAGGTAGGATTTCCTGAAGCAACAAAAGGAATGGGCCACAGTAATGGAAGAAAGAAGGAAACCTAATATTGTATTAAAAACTTGTTGGACTGGGCACTTTGCTCTGTGTTTCATTTCTATTTTCTGATTTCATTCTCTTGACAACTTTGTGAGTAAGAAGTGCTACCATCGCTGTTTTATAGATAATGATGTTAAGGTTCAGAAATACCAACTTGCCTGCGGTTACCCAGCCAGTAAGTGGCTCAGCGTTGATTGAACCCGAGTCTCTTTGACTCCAGTGCCAATTTGTTTTTCCTGTTACATAACATGGTCTTTCTTTTCAACTAGGAATATTTCAGTCTCCTTTTCAGCACTGTTTATTATACCTCAGAAAAGCTGGAAGTTCTTTGAGGAGAATTGGAATGTGGTACCAAGACCACACAATAGGACTTTTATTCTGCGCCTGCGTTTTAGTCTCAGATCAGTAGCTATTTAGTCATCTCAGAGCTGGTAGCACACTGTCTGGTTGTGTGTTTTTAAAAGATTTTTCTATTCACAAGATATGTATTTAATACCTTTGGTTCACAATACTCACAATAATACAAAAATGAATCAGACCCAAGTCTTCCCCTCTATCCATGAAAGCCTTACGAGTTCAAATAATTCTTATATTTTGAACTAATAGTTTCACCGTCTTCTTTTCCAAAACTTCTAATCATCATTGCCTTTTCTCTTTTAGAAGCCTTAAGATTTTGCTGTTACGCTCTATTTTTAAATGAACTCACCCTGTCTTAGTTCTGTTGACGATCAGCTTTTAAAGGATACCCATGTACCACTTACGGGGAGTTCAGACAGCCTGCTCAGATTATTTGCTTGAGGGATTTGGCCACTGATTTGAAGAATTTAGATTGTGAAAATTGGCCACTAAATTTGAAGAATATAGCTCTTCCCCTGTAACCCAGAATGATGCTCTGAGCCAGCCAGTGTAGGTTTCTGTTAATATGAACAAGCAATTAATCAAAGACAACATTTTAGGTAAGTACTTTTTCACCCGAATTATGAGGTGTCTAAGGTAATATTTTTCTTTTTTCCACAGTGTGCTGGAGAAGAGAATTGGGTGGACAGTCGGACCATCTACGTGGGGCACAGGGAGCCACCTCCAGGCACCGAGGCCTACATCCCGCAGAGGTACCCGGATAACAGGATCGTCTCTTCCAAGGTGACTTTGTCTTCTGGTCCGTGTGTCTATTAATTACCTAGAAGAAAATACTTGGGAGAGTATTAGTAATTTCTGACAGCAGATACCAACACTGCTACTATGACTGCCATCACAGCTGTGATTCTCCTCCCGACTAAGGACTCCTGATTAGAACTTCGCAAAGTGCTTCTGGGTTCCTTATCCCTTTGGCTATTCCAGAAACACCTTTAAGACTTGCCAAGATATCACAACCCATTTCCTTCAGTTCTCTGTGAATTATGTCATGGATGCAGTGCCAGGTTTGAGGTCTAGGACATTTACATCCTACTGCTGCCACTTGTTAGCTGTTTTGCCACGTGCAAGTCATTAACTGCTCTCGGCCAGAGTTTCCTCATCTGTCAGATACATACGGTGCTGTCACCCTTGAAATAACATACGTAAAATCGCTTAGTAAACTCAAACACTCAACGAATGTAGGAGTGTACCACTCAGGTGCTGCAAGTTTAAAGAGGAAGAGATGTGACTTCACTGTCATTGCTTAAATAAAGTGTGTTATCTTTTCACTGACCGCAAAGTGGGACTGTAGAGTACATATTTACACAGTTAGAGAATACCCAGTAAAATAGGCCTTAAGAATAGAGTTTAGAATTTAGTTACTGGCTTTTGAACAAGAAACATAAATGATAGGCTGTATTAGTTTCCTCGAGTCCCTGAGGGATGCACACAGTTAATGTGTTCGGCTGCTAAGCAAAAGGTTGGAGGTTTTGAGTCCTCCAAGAGGCACATCGGAAGAATGGCCTGGCAATCTACTTCCAAAAAATCAGCTGTTAAAAATCTTATGGGAGCACGGTTCTACTCTGACACACATGGGGTTCCCATGAGTCAGAATTGAATAGACAGCAACTGTTTTGTTCTTTTAGTTTCCTGGGGCTGCCATAACAAAACCCCACAAACTAGGTGACTTACAAGAACAGAAATTTATTGTCTCACTGTCCTGGAGGCTAGAAGTCCAAATCAGCATGTCGGTCGGTCGGTTTCTTGTCTCTCCCAGCTTCTGGTAGCCCGGCGTCCTTGGCTTGTGGGTACATCTTCATATGGCCGTCCTTTGTCTGTCTGTCTCTCTGGGCTATTTTCTCTTAAGAGGACATCACTCGGATTGGATGAAGACCCACTGTACTCCAGTATGAATTCGTATTAACTGATAACGTCCTCAAAGACCCTGTTTCCAAACACGGTCACGTTCATATGGCCGTCCTTCGTCTGTGTGTCCCTGGGCCCTTTGCTCTTATGAGGACATCACTCGGATTGGATGAAGACCGACCGTACTCCAGTATGAATTCGTATTAACTGATAACGTCCTCAAAGACCCTTTTTCCAAACACGGTCATGTTCGCGGGTACCGGGGTTAGGACTTCAACATACCTTTTTGGAGGAAACAATTCGGTCCATATCACAGGGCGACATGCTTTCCAGATTATAGAGAACTTTTCCTTTTCAGGCACGTGAATGAGTGTGTGTGTGAGCGCGCATGCACGTGCAGCGGGGGAATGAGTGTGTCCGTGAGCGCGCGTGCACGTGCAGCGGGGGAATGAGTGTGTCCG
>NW_004444038.1:9768080-9811480 GCF_000243295.1 Trichechus manatus latirostris
CGTGCAGTGCGGGAATGAGTGTGTGTGTGAGCATGTGTGCACACGCGTGGATGTGTTAGAGTTGTAGATCTGCATTACAGATATACCTGATTCCTTTCTGAGCCATCAGAGCGCCCCACATTCATTCAAAATACTTGACAACAAACAGAACAGCTTTACTTTCCCAAGCACTTTCTTGATTCATTTGGTAGAATGTGGCTGGAAGCTGAAGGACGCTTTATTATAAAGCCCCTGTTAAAGGTGTTTGGGGGAGATAACCTAAAGCATTGATTTCATATCCCATTCCAGACCCTGTGTTATCTGAGTCAGTTTTTAGAGCCTATGTATAATGACCATATTTTCCTTTTCAAATGTTTCTGCAGACAGTCGCCATCAATGATTTTAAGACGCCCTGTCTTACTTTCTAGCACCACAAATAACTACATTTTTCTTTTCCTTCGCCTGGAGTATCTTCCCTGTTCCTTCTGTGGCAGGTCCTTTACCACAGCATCCCTACATGAACTGGAGCAGCTCCGGAAGCCTCTTTGGTTTCTAATAAAGGAAATCTTATGCCAGGGAGGGTTGTAAGGATGAGGGTTTTGTTATGCAATTGCTGGTTATCAGAGACCTTTTAGAAACTATTTCTTCTCACTAAAGCTCCTTCATACTAGGAAGCTCTAGAACAGGAACAAATAGAATTAAAGTCAACATACTTTAAGGAGAATGAGTCAAGTGTCCCTGACTGCTGAGTCCACATGTAAGGTGGGGTAAGTATTAGTTAAAGTACTCGAACACCTTTCATCTCAGCTTCAGAGTGGAAAATGGAACTGTGCTCTCAAATATGTTTGTGCATTGAATGATCTCCATTCCTCACAGAGGCTAGGATTAGTGGCTTAATCTGAGTTTCAAGTAGATGATGATATGTAATTTCAAAGAAAAATACACATAACATAATCTATTGCTAATCAAAGTCACTATGGAAAAGGCCCTTAGAAAGGATGAGGACTTGGGATCTAAGCTGGTAGCTGGGTTGATAGTGGTGCTGGTAACCTGAAATGGAAATCTAGAGCAAGTAATTGAGGATTCATAATGGTTTTCGTTTAAATAACAGCTCCTCAGATTGTATGAAAAATACAACTTAATTTGTACAACCTAAGTTTACTACCAACTTTGCAGAATATGTTTGTGGCACTGTGTCTTTGTTTTCTTGGGAATAAAAATTCTATTTCTACCTTAAAAAGAAAGACTCCTAGCTGAGACTTCTCAAGTGGTAATGCTTTCACAACTCAGAAAGTTTACTTCCATTAAATCAAAGGCATGTGAAAGCATTGTCATGGGAAAAATGATAATTGGGGATAAAAATGCCAATCTAATTACTTTAAACCTCTAACATGTTAGATAGAAATACAGTTATTGGTGATTTATGAATAATTAGAATTTATTTTCCTTTTTGGAGGAGGCACATTTGACAGTGTCAGGTAGAAGAATGCAGAAGAAATTATTCTGCAGAATGGCCCCTTTTGTTTGCTTCCTGTGGGTATGCAGAAGTCCCCTCCTAAGTTATACTTGAGCTCACCATGTCGGGAGAGTCCTTTTAAGATAGGAACTCAAGAGAATGATGGCTCACTGCTTGTTACCTCTTAAAAATTATACATTAGGGCACAAAATTCATGTGGTTCCCAGATTCACCTTCAGGAGGCTACAAAATTAAACATTAGGCTTGGTCTACACAGTCACTCCATATTTTCAAGAAAGCTGAATTACTTCTCATTATTGGGAAAGGAAAATTACCTCACCAATTACAGATATAGGCCGTGTTTTTAATAATTTATATTTGAATAAATGAATTCCATGTTTATCATTTCATTTAAGCTCTAAAACAACCCTATAAGGCAGCTTGTGCTTATTATACCCAATTTATTCATGAAGAAGCTGAGGTTCAGAGCAAAGTAGCATACCCAAGGCCACAGAAAGGGGTTTTCTGACTGTGAGCCCGGTGTTTCTCCCACAGTGCCCTTACTACCTCTCTTAACCCCGTCATGATGTTAGCTTATCTTCTGACATCAGTAATCTAGAATTATGCCATGATTTTCTATTTTTGCATCCCCTTTTTCCAATCACAAATGAAAAGAAACTTCAACTCCCTATGAGTTAATTATATTCCCAAACAGTTGGGTGACCAGTCTCCAGTTGGTGTTTTAGGACTATCATGTGCATAACTGTAGTGCTGGGTCCATTTTCAGGTAAATAATAGCTAAGACTTCAGAGAGTTTTCAGTGCTCTCATTTTACTTTCTGACTGCCATCAAAGAAGAATGGAACCCCAAAGTTTTTCTCTTGCAGTTTTTCTTTTTGCCACAGGACTCAAAGGTAGATCACATGAGACTCCTGTCTTCCTCTTTGTTCAGTAACCACACTGCAACCAAGTAACACAAAACTGGAGATTGGTTTACACAAAAGAACAAGAAAGGTAGATCAAAACATAAAGCGCAAATGCTAATGAAGCTTTCCCATCTCAGGGTTAAAGCCACAACATATATAAAACGTGCAGAGATTTTTGTACGTGTGAAAGAAATGCAAGGAATTATTGTCTCATATAATTCAACAGACCTCAAAATGTCTGTTAAAGTAAAGAAAGGTGGTGTGGTCTGCTCGGATTTCTTGGCTTCGTTACAGAAAGGAAAAGCCATTTTATTCCATGCTTGTGGCTTTGATACCAGAGATTTTCATATTTCTACTGATCGTATCACAACAGAACAGAGGACTTGATAAACTGAATGTAGGTCAAAGTATTACATTATGTTGTGAGCCACATATCGAGGCAAATACTTAGACTTTTACAAAGATGAAAATGTACAATTGGCCCACCATTATCAGTTTGCCAGCTCTTACATGTGCAGTAAAATGCTCATTTTCTTTGATTTTATCCATGTTACTCATATATAGTGCAGTCATGAACAATTAAATTATTTTTTAAATGTTTTCCTTTTTTCTCATACATCATCAGAAATTAATAATCCTCTTTGTCAGTATTAGCAGCAGTAATACCTTATTGTAATTTATTCTGTAAAACATGGAGATTACAAAACAGTGTGTCTCAGCTACAACAGCTGATCACTTGATCAAAATAATCATTTAAATGGCTTTAAATTCCAAATTCTCCTCTGGATTCCTGGTAGAATTGAACTTGGAAAACTTAAAGGGGCCTTGGAAGAGTAACGTTAAAATAGAATAAGACCAGATATTTATATAATGTTTCAGGGGAAATAGTTTGATCTGCATGTTTGGAAGGGTTGTAGAAGATGATATTTTATTCTATGTATACTATTAAAACTTTTTAATATGGAAACTTTTAAAAATATACAGAAGTTAAGAGAATAGTACAATAAATCTCCATGTACTTATCATCCAGTATCAGCAGTTATCAACATATGGCCAAACTTGTTTCATTTTTACCTCCCATTTTGTCCCTCAAGATAATTTGGAAGCAAATCCTAGGCAGCATATCATTTCATCCATAAATATTTCAGTAGGTAGAAGATGGGATTTTAAATGGGATTTTTGCCATTAATGTGACTTTGTTAGAGAAATTCGTTATAGAAATTTGGGGAAGTGTTTTTGATTAACTAATGGATGGATGTGGTGCTGAGTGGATGTGACCTGGGTGCTGAGAAATAAGATTGGTTTCCTGGGATGGGGCCACAGGATAGGGGAGATCTTAAAGGGGTCACATGGTTTCTCCTTGCCACTTACAGTAAAATGTGAGAGGAAAGAGATGGACTTAAAAATTAACTGTGCAAAATGAAAACAGAACTTAAAGATTTGGAAAATTCTTTTGTACAAATTAAGGACAGGTGTTCTAGAATTTTCACCACAGACGTGGCTACACAATCTTTTGTTAAAGAGATTAAACGTGTGACCAATGGCTCTAACCAACTACCACAGCAGAAAATCCATCAGCTTAGGCTGAAGGGGACAGAGAAAGAACGAAAAGAAAGAACACTGTCTGCCTGTTGGAATTCCACAGGAGGGAAGCAGGCCAAAGGAGCTAAGTCTGTTGTCCTCCAAGAAAAGAAAAGGACCATCCCTGGAGCAGCTCGGATATCACCAGAACTGTTGGAAGGAGCACGGGAAGCAGAGACTTCTCAAAGTATGGGGCCATGGTCTCCTGGATCTCAAAGGGTGGGGTCCCTGCCTCCTAGGTTTCAAAGAGTTGAATGTTCGCCAGCTCGGGTCGGGAGTGTGGGGCTGTTGTTAGGTGTGCTGGGGGAATGGGGCCACCACCCAAAGCTGAGGGGGGCAAGGCTGCCTCAGAATGGGGCCTACTGGGGCTGAGAGGATGGGGTTACCACTCAGATGGACTAGGAGAATGGGGCCACTCAAAGCCAAGGGAGCAGAATCACTGTCCCAGTGGGCCTGGAAGGCAGAGCTGAAGTTCAGGGCTGAGGGGCCTCCACCCAGAATCCAGGGGGCATGGCCAGCACCCAGAGTCTGGAGGGCAGGACCTTAGCAAGATGGTCTCAAGAGAAGAGAGAATTATTTTCAAGGCGTGAAAGCTAATGGAATTTGTTCAGCTGGGTTTTACACTTGCTGGGTGCCTGTTATCCCTTCTTTCCCTCCATTTTTTCCCATTTGTAATGGAAATGTCTACCTTGTGCCTGTTCCACCATTGTGGTTTAGAAACAGATAACTTATAATCTAGATTTCACCAGTTCACAGATGAAGAGGAATTTTGCCCCAGGATGGGATAGGCCTAAATTCTCACCCATATTTGATTTAGATGTTTCAGAATATGGGATTTTGGACTTGGAGTTGATTTAAGACTTTTGGATGATGTGAAGGGGTAAATGTTTTACATGTGTCAAGGACATGAATTTTTGTGGGCCAAAGAGTGAAATGTTATGGATTGAATTACATCCTGAAAAATTATGTGTTGTAAATCCTAACCTCTGTGCCTGTGGTTATAATCCCATTTGGGAATGGGTTATGTTTATTATGTTAATTAGACAGGATTAGGGTGTATTTTGAGTCAGTCTCTTTTGAGATATAGAAGAGATTAAACAAGCAAGCGAGAGAAGCAGAGACAGGGAAGAGACCTGTTAAGCCACATGAAGATCTCCCAGGAGCAGAAGCTCAGAAGAGAGAAGGACCTTCCTCCAGAGCCAAAAGAGAGCGAGAGAAAGCCTTCCCCTAAAGCCGGCACTCTGAATTTAGACTTTTAGCCCCCTAAACTGTGATAAGATAAATTTATGTTTGTAAAAGCCATCCACTTGTGGTATTTCTGTTAGAGCAGCACTAGATGACTAAGACAGGTGGGTAGGGTGGGAGTGGGTTGAGGAAGACCTAGAAAGTTAATTTCTTTCTAAAGTTTCAGATACTCCCTTAGAGTGCCCCAGGAGCTATTTATTGTGGCCACCCTAAGGAGGGAACTGAAAATATGCCCATAATTGACATGGGATGTGGTGAAACCACTGGTTGGTTTTCATCCTCATTAATGAATTTCATTATGAAAGGCAAAATCACTTTGTGAATGTAAATTAGAATAGAAAATGGAAATTCCCTATACACTCTCTAATCAGTATGAAACTTAAGACAAAGAAGCTTTATTTTTTAACCTTGAATTTACTGTAAATTATGTGCAAAAACCAAATTCAGAATATCTTGAATAGGTTAGGGCCATGCCAGGCATTAGCTATTATATTAAACTTTTTTTTTAAATTGTGCTTTCAGTGAAAGTTTACAGCTCAAGTTAATTTCTCATTCAAAAATTTATACACATATTGTTTTGTGACATTGGTTGCAATTCCCACAGTGTGACAGCACACTCTCCCTTTCCACCCCGGGTTCCCTGTGGACATTTGTCCAGTTCCTGTCCCTTCCTGCCTTCTCATCCTGCTTTTGGACAGGAGCTGCCCATTTGGTCTTGTATATTTGATTGAACTGAGAAGCACATTCCTCACCTGTGTTATTTTTTGATTTATAGGCCTGTGTAATCTTTGTCTAAAGAGTGGGCTTCGGAAATGGTTTCAGTTCTGGGTTAACAGAGCGTCCAGGGACCATAGTTTTGGGGGTTCCTCCGGTCTCTGTCAGACCATTAAGTCTGGTCTTTTTACATGAATTTGAATTCTGTTCTACATTTTTCTCTTGCTCTGTCCGGGACTCTGTTGTGTTCCCTGTCAAGGCAGTCACTGGTGGTGGCCGGGCGCCATCTAGGTCTTCTGGTCTCAGGCTGGTGGAGGCTCTGGTTCATTTGGTCCTTTAGTCCTTTGGGCTAGTGTTTTCCTTGTGTCTTTGGTTTTCTTCATTCTCCTTTGCTCTGAGTGGGATGGGACCAATAGATGTATCTTAGATGGTCGCTTGCAAGCTTTTAAGACCCCAGACGCTACCCACCAAGGTGGGATGTAGAACATTTTCTTTATAAACTATGTTATGCCAGTTGACCTAGATGTCCCCTGAAACTATGGTCGCCAGGCTTATATTAAATTTTGAAGAACTTTGTGATCCTAGCACTAATGGAGTTCTTGGTGTGAGAGTTTGATAACTAACATCTAGAGTCTGTGGATGCCGGCACACTCCGGAATGCGTGCTGTTTTCAGTACAGATCGATGGCAGAGGATCACAGTGTAGATTGCACAGGGCACTCTTCCCATTTTCTGTAGGCTGTCTTCATTTGAAGGCAAAAACATGTCCAGTGGAATTTTAAAAATGAGCTGCAAACTCAGTGTTTAGTATAGGTTAATGACATCTGGGACATTGTTGTTTCCAACACAAAAGTTCAGTGAAAACTCCTCCTGAAGAAAAACTTAAATGTTTAGAGAATATGTAGTGGCCCTAACTATCTTCTGAACCTACCTCTCTGTCGTGGATTGAATTGTGTCCCCCAAAAATATCTGTCAACTTGGCTAGGTCATGATTCCCAGTATTGTATGATTAGCTACCATTTTGTCATCTGACGTGATTTCCCTGTGTGTTGTAAATCCTATCACTGTGATGTAATAAGATGGATTAGTGGCAGTTATATTGATAAGGTCTACAAGATTAGATAGAGCCTTAAGCCAATCTCTTTTGAGATATAAAAGACAGAAGTGAGCAGAGAGACATGGGGACCTTATGCCACCAAGAAGCAGTGCCAGGAGCAGAGCGCATCCTTTGGACCTGAGGTTCCTGTGCTAAGATGCTTCCAGACCAAGGGAAGATTAATGCGTCACAAGGACCTTCCTCTAGAGCTGACAGAGAGAAAGAAAGCCTTCCCCTGGAGCTGGCACCCTGAATTTGGACTTCTAGCCTCCTAGATTGTGAGAGCATAAACCTCTCTGTTAAAGCCATCTGCTTGTGGTATTTCTGTTACAGCAGCCCTGGATGACTAAGACACTGTCTGTTCTCTCTAAGTGAAGACAGACTCTCGTGTTTGTGGTTAAAGACGGCGGAACACTTCTGCTGTGTAGAAGCTGTCTTCACACTGGGTTTGGTTAGTCTGAGCATTTTGACCTATATTCTAGTTTTGTCACCACCAACTCATACCGTCACCAAAAAAAAGAGATTATAAAGAAATTAAAATGAAGTAAAAATGCTAAACATGTAATGTTTCGAATTAACAATCATAGGTTTATTTTTTTTTGAAAAACATTTTAATAGTAAAACAATGGTTAAGCTGTTCTGCGTTGTCTTGAATTATATGGAACTATATCTAGTTCATTCATATATGCTAGCTTTAGAGAACAGATTCTGTTATTAGCAGTTTGTTTTTGTGGTTGACAGATCAATAAAATGAAAACAAACACTCTAAATTTTGTATTATGTGTTTTTATCTAAAACTAAACATTTTTACTTTGGAATCCAGTGCTATTTAACATGTAATAGAGTAATAAGAAGTAAAGTATGATTAAAATGACTTTTTTTTTGTTTTTCATTTAAACAGTACACATTTTGGAACTTCATACCCAAGAACTTATTTGAACAATTCAGAAGAATAGCCAACTTTTATTTTCTTATCATATTTCTGGTACAGGTAAGTCTGATCATCTTTTTCTATCTCATAAATGATGTTTTGCAGTCTTGTAAAATATAAATTTTAATAAGTAATATTTTGTTCTCACGTAATTGACATCTAACTTGCTAATAAAAAAGGAGCAAGGACTTGAGGCCCTTTATTCACATTTATTTTTCATGTAATTCGTTTTTTAAAGGAGAAAATATGTTGGTGTTGTGAGACCTTGATGAGCTTAAAACATAAGCAGTCACTTTGTGTTTAAGTTGGTTTTGGCCTCCTTTCTGTGCTCATCATCTCTTCAGGACTGGAAAGCAAATCAAAAACTTCCTAATTTTTAGAATGAACCCAGGAGCTGAGCTAAGCATCATTACACTTATTCTCTTCCTAAGTGTGAGTGGATCCTGCAAAAAAAATCCAAAGAAGCTACACATTTAAAAAAATAAGAGAGAATGAAAATCACAGCAGGGATATGATAGTTAGGAAACAATAGGTCGGAAGTATTTTGAGAACAGCAGTGTAAGTTTTCTCAATCACATAAAATAAAGTAGAAGGACTTTTTTAACTCCCCAAACACTTCAGTACCCAAATAATGTAATTAAAGTGTGATCCAGAAGCTGAGTAGTAAATTTTTAAAGTAATATACACTGGAATCAGACTTGGACCTTTCCATTCCTAATGCTGAATTTACCTCTGTTGTTAGCATAAAGTGAGTGACAGTTATTAAGGTGTTTAAAATAAGTAAAAGCAAATGCTAGGTGGTGGTATGACGTGGGAAGCCAGTCTGTCTAAGTCTCTAATACTTATTTTTGAAAATGATTCTATAATTCTCTTCTAATTGCAGTTGATTATTGACACACCCACAAGTCCAGTAACAAGTGGACTTCCACTGTTCTTTGTCATCACTGTCACAGCTATTAAACAGGTAAGAAATTTAAAAATAAAAAGGAAGGAAGTCAGAATCTTTATTATGTGACGTCCCTTTCATTCCAAGCAAGGTAATCGGATTTATTTTAGCTAGTTGATAGCAAATTTAACTAGGTTCCAGAAATTCAGTTTTGTAACTCTTTGTGATTGATCCTTGAGTTAAAATAAGAGGATTTATATCATGTGGTGGCTAGTGTGGTGACCTTTGAGTGAGAGACGGAAGCTGTGTTTCTCACTTTCTTGAATCAACGGGAGCTGATCTCTGGCTTTAGTTGAGTCGTTTAACCAGTTGGTGCCCTGGTCTGTCTTGCCCACAGGCTATGCTACCTTACAGACGGTCTAGAAATAGAAAGTTAATCAGCATGCTAATGTCCCCTGACTCATTTATACTTTTCAAATGTGGGTCTTATTTTTTAATCTAGTCCTGATATGAATAAAGCCAGTGACTGACACTAAGAAGACTGCATCTCAGTTATTTCCATTATTCGTTGAGCCAGTTAAATTTCAGATCCAAGGAGCTTGGGCTAAGTTAGGTGAAGCTCCTTTTCTGTGTGGAATGAACCTGGGAGATAATCTCTGAATGTGTCGGCGATGCCTGGGCGTTGACATATGAGACCTCCCCCAAAAAGACACCAATGTGAACAGGAACAATGGTGTTTCCCTAGCTCACACATCTCTCCTTAGCAACTGCCCAGGGTTTTCTGAACCAGAGATTCTCCAGCCCAGACTTTCTTGTTTCCTTAGTTTGATTTGCCCCGTGGGTGTGCTCTTGTTAGGATCAGCACCTCCTGTGTGGGCTCTGAGCCGCTTCCCTAGGGCAGAGGAGGTGATGGTATCGCTCTATAACAGGGATTGACGAGCTGTGGCACTTGGCCAAATCCAGCCCAATGTCTGTTTCTGTAAATAAAAGTTTTCTTGGAACATAGCCACTCATTCATTACGTATAGTCTACAGCTATTTTCACACTACAATGGCAGAGTTGAGTGGTTGTGACGGAGGCTGTATGTTCACAAAGCCTGAACTCTGACTCTCTGGCCCTTTACAGAAAAATTGGTTGACCCCTGCTGTAGAGTATGAAGCACTTTTCCGCAAGAGAGGGGTTAATTTGAATGACAAAAAAATGAAACTGGTTGCTTTGTCTCCTAAATTAGAAGGAAAATGCCATCATTGTTACTTCAGACCTTTGTCTTTGTTTTTAGTTTATTTTTTCTTAAGTGTACAATTCAGTGGCTGTGCAGTTACCACCATCCGATTCCAGAACGCTGTCATCACTGCAGAAGGAAACTCCCTTGTATACAGCTCTTTTCGTACCTTGTTTTCATTCTTTTGTGTCCTGAGAAATAGTATGGAGAACAGCTTACTCATCATCTTTAAATTTAAATGTACTTTCATTTCTAGCAAAACCTAAATAGAAATGCACCTTAATGAATTTAGAAAACTTTTACAAACTGTATTGCCTAGTTTTACTTTTTTCAAAATACTGTGCTAAATTCTTGAACCAAAAGTGGGTGTTTTCTCATATCTGGGAATTTTCAGAGGAGGGCCACTTTAAATCTTGTAAAGCTAGTGGAGAGAATTGAATTTATGTATATACTCCTGTTTAAGGCAAAAGGATTTAGCAGAGTTATTAGTTATAAGAATAAGGTGAGGCCGCTTTCCAATGTATTAACCAGTGTCTGAATTTAGATAAGAACAGCTGATAATTGATCATTGTCAATGTCTTAGAGTAATAAAACGATAGGTGCATGGAAGATGGTGCGGCTGCTGCAGATGTCAGTGAATGGAGGCAGCTTACTAAGAGTCTGGGCTGACAGAGATGACTGAGACATACGTTAAGGGAAGTAGATAGGCTCTCTCGTACTTTTTCAAGGTAAAACGTTTCAGTTCTGCTTGCGGAAATATAACTGGTGCTAAGTTTCTTGAGGGCTTTTTGGCATTTCACATTAGAAGCCTAAAGCCCGTGGCCACTGAGTCATTTCCGAGTCATTGCGACCTATAGGACAGAGTAGGACTGCCCCATAGGGTTTCCAAGACTGTAAATCTCTACAGAAGCCGACTGCCGTATCTTTCTCCCACGGAGCAGCTGGTGGGTTCGAACCACTGACCTTTTAGTTAGCAGCTGAGCACTTTAACCACTGTGACACCAGGGCTCCTAAAATCCTAAAAAGTGTTGCTTATCTTTTGACCCAGACATTTCTTTTTTTTAGGAATTTATCCTAAGGACATAATCATGGATATCCATGAAAATATAGTTATAAATGTTTGTCAAAGTGTACATACAACTGCGAAAATTTAAAGCAAACCAAATGTCCGAAAATTAGGAATTGGTTAAATAAGTTATGATACATTTGTATGATAAAATACTGCGAAGCTATAATATAGAAACATTGTTAATAATTCGGGAAAATGACCATGACATATCAGGGGTACAAAGTAGAATTATGTGTGCAATGTGATCGTAATTTTGAGAGCGTATACTCCCCTGCAGGCTAGAATTGCTCTTACATGTAACTAGAGTTATATTTTCTATATTAACTGTTTATCTGTTACTGTTGGAGGTAGTTTTTACTAATTGACAAGACTAGGATTGTTTTTATTTGGGGGTTAGGAAGGTCACTTATATATATTTTCTAATTTTGCCCCCAGAACATCTACTTTTTTGTAATACAAAAGATAAAATCTACTTTTGAAAAGTTATTTTTGCTTCTTTTACTTATTTCTTGATTTTCTTCTCAGAAATTTATCTTCTTGCACTGAGTTGCAAAGTGATCATCCCCCCCACCCCACCCATAAAAAAGAAAAAGAAAGAAGGGTCCAGAAACACTGGGTCCAGAACACAATCCGGCCAATAGTTAGAAAAATATTTTTCTTTCTCAATTCGTGCATTATAAGTATTCTAAGTTTTCTGGATTTGTTTATTTATTCTGCAGCTATTGAACATGTACCATGTACTGAGTCTTTTTCTAGGCCCTAGAGGTAATAACCGTTTAAAAAGGCGGAACATTCCTCCCCTTCACATCCTACTGAGAGAGACTGTAACGAAGTAACAAGTAAGCGTATAATGCAACATCAGGTAGTGATGCCTGCTATGGAGAACAGCAAAGAAGTTTAGGGAGAGGGTGTTGGCAGACGTGCGACTGACGTATACAAGATGGTGAAGGCTTCTCTGAGAAGAACGTTTGATCAGAGAACCAAATGAAGTGAGGGGTGAGCCTGAGAGCAGGCAAAGAAGGAAGGGCGAGACTTTCATGGATGAGGAAGAACAGGTACAGAGTCCCAGAGGTGGAAGGAAACCCACTGGACGTGTTGGAGCAGAGCCTTCACCTGGTGTCCGACCCGCTGAGCGTCAGGCTTGCTGATACACTGGTGTGCTCAGCCCTGCTGCCAGCTGAGCAGGGCCTGGGGCCTCATCACAGAGTCCAGGCCAGTGGTCCCTGGCAGTAAGCAGCCTTGTATAGTAACCCCAGTTACTACAAAATTACCACGTGTCCTGGCACAAAAAAAAAGTTTGGGAAGCACCATTTTACATTTTATTCCATTACATGGAATTTTTTATTTTTAGGGTTATGAAGACTGGCTTCGCCATAAAGCAGACAATGCAATGAACCAGTGTCCTGTGCACTTCATTCAGCATGGCAAACTTGTTCGCAAGCAAAGTCGAAAACTGAGAGTAAGTAATAACTGATACAGTTAACTTGTTCAAGACCAATAACAGTTTTACTGTCTTCAACAAAATACGTTGTCTGAATTTTAGAATTGTTGTGAGGTCATGCCAGCCAATCAAGACAAGGAAAGCCCAAAACAATTTTTGAAGATGTATTTTAGAATAAGGTAAAATCATGTTTCTATAAATTGCGCTCACTGGAAATTTATGAAAATTGGGACAGAAACCTCACTGAAGGTTGCATTTTAATATTTTAATTGTTAATATAACTACTATATCATTATATATTTAAATGTCTTTAAATTATTTAAGTGAATTCTTTTCAAACCTATACTGACAACTAAGAAGCATCTACATATGTGCAAATGAATATGATTTTTAAAATTTGTCTCCCAGAGTAATGTTTAACAGCCTATTTCAGTCCATAAACTGACTGTGAACTTATGAAGCCCCAGCCGTCTTCTGCCTTCTTGGTCCATGCAGTGTTCACCTTCCTGTCAAATGCCTCATCTCCCATCGGCTGCTTTCCTGGTCAGAAATTGTTGGGGAGGAATCAGAAGTTCTAGTAAGTGAGCATTGCTAGCCCTGGTGTACACTTACAGAGAAGAGTCCCCTCTCTTTTTCTTCAGAACCAAAGACTCCACTTTCAGGAAACGTTCATGAATCAATGGAGAAGGAAGAGGCATCCTCTAGTCCCCCCAGCCAACCCTGGTGGTCATTGAGAATCTCAGGACGTAGCCAGGAGCACCTCACTTTGGAGAAGGGCAGATCCAGGATATCATGATTTACTAGGGCCTATTCACGTATGCCCTTTCAGAAAATCCACATCATGTACATCTAGTTCATGTTTGTTAACCTACTTCCAGTTATTACATGCTTTGTACGTATTATTTGAGCCCTGGTGATGTAGTGGTTAAGGGCTCGGCTGCTAACCAAAAGGTCGGCAAGTTCAAATCCACCAGCCATTCCTTGGAAATCCTGTGGGGCAGTTCTACTCTGTCCTGTAGGGTCACTATAAGTCAGAATTGACTGGATGGCAATGGGATATATTATTATATTATTATAGATAAGTTTTAAATGTCATTTATTTTTGTGTTATAAATTTTATTACCCAGGTGTTTTAATAATTCTGAATGAGCTTTCCCTCAATTAGTTCAGACTGATGATGTTTTACTATGATCTTATGACGAGTCTCATTGCTGTTGAGGCCATTGTCCAGAAACATGGAGTCTGAGCCGTCAGGGGCCAGGAGGAGATGTGACACGCAGCCATGTGACCTACAGGTTGGGACACCGTGTACATGTCAACAGCATCTTTAAATACCCTGCCAGATTTTCCAGCAGTCTTCTTAATGATGACATTTTCTTTGCAAAGTCTTCTACGTTTTTAGATAAACATCTCTTTTCTTAAAAACAGACCTCAAAAAATCTGCCAGCAGGAAATTGAATTTTTAATATAGCCATCTCCTATAGGAAATGTCTACTTTTGTATCCTGTATATTCTAAACAAGAGGATTTTAAATTTATTATGTGAGAAAAGAAAAAAAAAAGGGAAAGATTTTTCCAACATCTCTAGGCATTTGAGTTTCATCACCTTAATGACTCACCTTTAGAAGGTGCTAGAGGGTCTGAAAAAAAGTAACCTTTTGTTTTGTTTTTCCTTTTTAATTAAACTTTTCATTTGAACATCATCGTAGATTCCCGTGCAGTTGTAAGAAGTATACAGGTACATCTCATATACCTTTTATCTCCAGTCTTGTAAAACACTAGTACAGTATCACAACCAGGAAACTGTAATGAACAGAGTCCATCAGTCTTCTGCAGGTATCATCAGTTTTCCATGTGCTCACTTATGTGCGTCTGTGTGTGTTTAGTCCATGTGATTTTATCACGTGTAGGCTTATTCATGCACCCCACATTCAAGGTACAGAAGAGTCCCATCCCCACAAGGGTCCTTCCTGTTGCCCTTTTATAACTGTATCTATCTCCTTTTCCTCTCTTCCCCCAACTGCTATCTCTAACCCTGACAACCATTAATCTGTTGTCAATTTATAGGATTTTGTCATTTCAAGAACGTGATTGTATGAATGGAATTGTACAGTATGTAACCTTTTGGGATTGACTTTTTTCACTGACATAATTCCCTCAAGGTTCATATAAGCTGTGTGTATCAATACTCTGTTCCTTTTTATTACCGAATAGTATTCCATGGTATGGATGTGCCACAGTTTAACAGTTCACCAGTTGAAGGACATTTAGGAATTTTCCAGTTTGGGGCCATTGCAAATAAAGCTGCTATGGACATTTGCATACAGGTTTTTGTGTGAATATCCTTTTCATTTCTGTGGACTAAAAGCCCGAGAGTTCAACTGCCGATTCGTATGGTCAAATCCGTTTTTAGTTTTCAGAGAAATTTCCCAGCTATTGTCTAGCGTGTCTGTACCGCTTGTCATTCCCACTAGCAACGTACGAGTGATCTCCATCCTTACGAACATTTAGCGGTGGCCCTACTTTTTATCTTTGGTTGCTGTGAGTCGGAATTGACTCGACGGCAGTGGGTCTGGTTTTCGGTTTGTGTATTTTGATAGGCTGGTTTCCCTGGGTGGCGCGTACAGTCAAGCACTCGACTAGTAGTCAAAAGGTTGGCAGTTCAAACCCACCCAGAGGCACCTTGGAAGACAAGCCTGGTGATCCGCTTCCCAAAGGTCTCAGCTTGAAACCCCTGTGGAGCAGTTCCACCCTGCACACGTGAGTGTGCACGTTTTGATAGGTGTGTGACGGTATCTGACTGCGGTTTTCATTTGCATTTGCCTGATGACTGGAGGCTTTGAACATCTTTTCATTGCTTATTTGTCCTCTCTGACTTCTTTGGTGAAATAACTCTTCATGTCTTTTACCCATTTTCTAATTGGACTGTTTGTTTTTTTGTTTTTAATGTTGCATTTCTTTTGTTTTTTTAACAGCTTTTTTGAGATATAATTCACAGAGCATATAATTCATCTATTTAAGGAGTACAATTTACAGTTTTTAGTATAGTCACAGAGTTTACAACTGTCACCGCAATCAATTTTAGAATGTTTTCATAAGGAAACCCTGTGCCCTTTAGCCATCCCTCCCAGTCCCCCACCACCCCACAGCCCTCAGCAACCATAAATATACATTCTGTTTCTACAGATTTGCCTATTCTGCACAGAAGTCAGGAGGAATAGACAAGAAATACATAAAGAAAAATCAGGTTTTCAGCTCAATATAACATTTACCTCATTGATGATTCTAGAAATAGTGCCTCTGACTGGATTTTGTAAAATCCTGAGATTTACTGAGTTTTGAGAATCCTTCATGTATTCTAGATGTTATTAGCACCTTGTCAGATATGTGATTTGCAAATGTCTTCTCTCAGTCATAGCTTGTGTTTTCATCCTCTTAACATTATTTCTCAAAGCAAAAGTACTTAATTTTGATGAAGTTGAGTTTATCAGTTTTTCCTTTTATGGACCGTGCCTTTGGTGTCAAGATTAAGAACTCATTGTCTAGCCCTAGATCCTGAAGAATTTGACCTATTTTGTTTCTCTAAAAGTTTTATAGCTTTACATTTTACGTTTAAGTTCATCATCCATTTGAGTTAATTTTTCTATAAGGTATGAGTTTAGGTCAAAGTTGTTTTTTTTTTTGTCATTTGCTCTAGCAGCATTTTTTGAAAAGGCTATCCTTCCTTTAGCACCTTTATGGAAAATCAGTTGGGCACATCCGTGTGGGTCTGTTTCTGGGATCTTTATTCTTTTCCGTTGATCTCTGTGTTATCCTTCCACCAGTTCCACACTGTCTTGATTAACGTAGCTGTACAGTACGTCTTAACATTGGATAGAGTGGTTCCTCCCACTTTATTCTTCTTTTTCAAGATTGTTTTATCTATTCTAGAGCCTTTCCATATAGATTAGAATAAGCTTTTGTATGTCTCCAAAAATCGTGTTGGGATTTTGATAGGAGTTTCATTAAACGTATAGATCAAGTTGGAGAGAGTAACCCTCTAATTTTAAAGTTCTCAGGGATTCTGTATGAGCTGTGAACATAATGCGGTGTGAGAGAGAGAAACCCATTTATAGTATAGATTGAGCATGGTGATATCCTGATTTTATTGTGGTAAAATATACCTAAGAAAACATTTGCCATTTCGACCAGTTTTGCATGAATAACTCATTGATATTAATTAATTCATCACGTTGTGCAACCATCACCACTATCCATTTCCAATTTCTTTTATCACCCTTCACAGGAATTCGGAGTCCCTGGGTGGTGCAAACAGTTAACGCTCTTGGCTGCTAACCAAAAGGTTGGAAGCTTGAGCTCACCCAGAGGCACCTCAGAAGGAAGCCCTGGCAATCTACATCTGAAAAAATCAGCCATTGAAAGCCTTGTGGTGCACAGTTCTACTCTAGCATACAGGGGGTTACTGTGAATTTGGAGTCAACTTGATGTCAACTGGTTTCTTTAATAGGAACTCAGTACTCCTTAAGCAATACTTTCCCACCTCTCCCTCCCACCCACCCCGGTAACCACTAATAAAATTTGGTCTGTATGCGTTTGTCTGTTCTAGATATTTCGTGTAAGTGGGATTTTATATCTTTTGTGTCTGACTTACTTCACTCAGCACAATGTTTTCATGGTTCATCCATGTTGTATGATGTATCAGAACTTTATTTCTCTTTATCACTGTATAATATTCCCTTGTATTTATATACCACATTTTATTTATCCATTTGTCTGATGGTGGACACTTGAGTTGTTTCCACGTTTTGGCTATTGTGAATAATGTTGCAGTGAACATTGATGTCCAAGTATCTGAGTCCATATTTCAATTCTTTCGGGTATATACCTAGGAATGGAATTGCTGGGTTGTGTGATAATTTCTATGTTTAACTTTTTGAGGAATTGACACATTATTTTCCACAGTGGCTACGCTGTTTTACAATCCCACCAGCAACGGATGAGGGTTCCAATTTCTTTACACTCCCACCGACACTTGTTAGTTCCTGTTTTTCTGATAATAGTCATCCTAGTGGACCTGAACCCGCATCTCATTGTGGTTTTGACTTGCGTTTACCTAATGACTAATGACATTGAGCATCTTTTCACATGCTTATTGGACATTTGTGTATCTTCTTTGGTGAAATGTCTATTCAAATCCTTTGCCCATTTTTTGATTGGATTGTTTGTCTTTTTGTTGGAGTCAAAGGAGTTCTTTATATATTGTGAATATTAAACCCTTATCAGATACATGGTTCCCAAATATTTTCTCTCAGTCTGTAGGTTGTCTCTTTTTGTTGATAAAGTCCTTTGATGCACAAAAGTTTTTAATTTTGATGAAGTCCTATTTATCTATTTTATCTTTTTTTTTTTTTACGCTTTTGGTGTTACTCGTAAGAATCCATACTAGGTCTGGAAGTATTGCCCCTATGTTTTGTTCTAAGAGTTTTATGGATTTAGTTCTTCAATCCATTTTGAGTTAATTTTTATATATGATATGAGGTGTGAGTCCAACTTCATTCTTTTGTATGTGGAAATCTAGTTTTCTCAGCACTGTTTATTGAAGAGACTGTTGTTTCCCCATCGGATGGACTTGGCACCATTGTTGAAAATCAGTTGGTCATAGATACCTGAGTTTATTTATGGACTCTCAATTCTATTCCATTGGTCTATGTGTCTGTCACTATATCAGTACTAGACTGTTTTGACTACTGTAGCTTTATACTATATTTTGAAATCTGGAACATTTGTGGATTTCTGATGGTCATTTATCTTCCAGACTTACATAGTCAAAAATCACAATCAGAGAAAAAAAGACATAGATGAGCTGTCATGTAGATACCTTCTTACAGAAAGTTACTAGTGTATCGTTTATGCTCTCTCATTGGTGATACAGACATAAAACTATGATGATTACATTTTATTAAAAAATTCACATGACAGAACATTCTGTGATCCATTTTTACTTCAGTTTTTTTTTTAAATTTTGTTGCCATTTTTTTTTTAGTCAAGCTCAACTAGTCTGGACAGTGTCTTGAATTGTGTCATTTAGTAGTTCTTGGCACTTTATTACCTGTGTTTATAAAATGCCTAGTTTTAGATCAAAGCCTTCCTACAGTAAAACTTCCCGTTTTGACACTTTTAATAAAACCTTAAATTCATCTTGCTTGGTCTGAATCAAAGGTACCATAATCTTATTATGGATATTTTCTGTTTTCATTCCAAAAATATTCAATAATAATGTACTTTGATACTTCACCAGTGTAAAATTGGTACTTACAGATCTATCAGTCTTTCCTTAGTTTCAGTGGAATGTCTGAAAAAGGATCTTTTCATAGATTTACATTAGCATTCAAATACTTTCCTGTAAATAAATACCACGATGGATCTGTAAGTTTAGACTGAGCAAGCAGTGTTTTCTGGAGCCTACAATATAGCAATAAACTGGATTCAGAAGAGGATGAGGAACGAAGGATGTCATTGCCAATGTCAGATGGATCTTGGCTAAAAGCAGAGAATACCAAAAAGATGTTTACCCTGTGTTTTATTGACTATGCAGAGGCATTCGACTGTGTGGATCATAACAAATTATGGATAACATTGCGAAGAATGGGAATTCCAGAAAACTTAACTGTGCTCCTGTGTAACCTGTATGTAGACCAAGAGGCAGTTGTTCAAACACAACAAGGGTATACTTTGTGGTTTAAAGTCAGGAAAGGTGTGCGTCAGGGTTGTATCCTTTCACCATACTTACTCAACCTGTATGCTAAGCAAATAATCCAAGAAACTAGACTATATGAAGAAGAACAGGGCATCAGGATTGGAGGAAGATTCATTAACAATATGCAGATGACACAACCTTGCTTCCTGAAAGGGAAGAGGACTTGAAGCACTTACTGATGAAGATCAAAGACTATAGCCTTCAGTATGGATTACACCTCAACATAAAGAAAACAAAAATCCTCACGAGTGGACCAATAAGCAACATCATGATAAACAGAGAAAAGATTGAAGTTGTTAAGGATTTCATTTTACTTGAATCCACAACACCCATGGAAGCAGCAGTCAGGAAATCAAAAGACGCATTGCACCGGGCAAGTCTGCTGCAAAAGAACTCTTTGGAGTGTTAAAAAGCAAAGATGTCACTTTGAGGACTAAGGTACATCTGACCTAAGCAATGATATTTTCACCAGCCTCCTATGCATGCAAAAGCTGGCAGTGAATAAGGAAGATGGAAGAGGAATTGAAGCCTTTGAATTATGATGTTGGTGAAGAATACTGTATACTGTGGACTGCCAGAAGGATGAACAAATCTGTCTAGGAAGAAGTACAGCCAGAATGCTCCTTAGAAGCGAGGATGGAGAGACTTCATCTCACGTACTTTGGACATGTTATCAGGAGGGACCAGACTCTGGAAAAGGACATCATGCTTGGTAAAGTGGAGGGTCAGTAAAAAAGAGGAAGACCCTCAATGAGATGGATTGACACAGTGGCTGCAACAATGGGTTCAACCATAGCAACGATTGTGAGGATGGCGCAGGACCAGGCAGTGTTTCGTTCTGTTGTACATAGGTTGCTATGAGTCGGAACCAACTTGACGGCACCCAATAACAATATAGCATTTAGGTTTCATTCAAGAATAACGTGGAAACTCACAAATTATGTAAACCAGATTCACCTTCATCCTTCCTTATTTCTTCCTCTGAACCCAGGCCTGCTTATTCTGGCTTTGAAAACTTCTTAAGCATGGTTGACTGGGTTATGTAATTGAGAATATTATGGGGAAGAAGAAAGCCCAACAAGATAAGTGAGCCATTTCATAGATGTGAAAATTTTAGTTTAATTCAGGGCTTCGGACCGGTTCATTCCATTCAAACCCCTGCTGAGAATTTGCATTTCTACCCCAGGTGATTCAAGATCCCCAGGTGATTCTTATGTATACTAAATTCTGAGAACCACTGCTTTACTAGTGGTTCTCGGAATTGGTCCTTAACTAGCAGTATTAGCATCGCCTGAGAACTTTTTGGAAGTACAAATTCTCAGCAGGCATTCGAACCCGAACCAGTTGGAGCCCTGGTTTAATTGTTCTTCGTGTTCTGTCTTATAGGTTGGTGACATCGTGATGGTGAAGGAGAATGAAACCTTTCCTTGTGACCTGATACTCCTTTCCAGCAACCGAGGAGATGGAACATGCCACGTTACAACAGCCAGCTTAGATGGAGAGTCGAGTCACAAAGTATTTATTTTGTATTTTATAATTCATTTGAAATTCCAGAACAATGTCTTAAATTTGTCTTTGGCATTGGAGGTGTGATCATATGCTTGTGTAACCACATAAACTTCACATCGTGCTTGAAAATTCCATGTTCTCAATGGTTACAATAAAAATCCTAGGGTGTTGTGCTGGCCAAAATTTTTCCTCTCTTTTGGTTCTCCCTATTTCCGACTTTACTGTTTCCACCCTCAATGTCTGTGACAGCCAACCATCATGTTAATAGAAATAATTTCAGTATTAACCTGTGTTATTTAGCTTATGTACCAAATTATGGATTTAATGAATGAATGCATTTTGAAGCCTTTCATTTTACTAGTCAAAATTAATGTCTTTACTAGCTGAGAATTATGTGAGATGCCACACACACTTCTAGATTTTGCCTGTTACTTCAGTGAGTGTAACTATTTTAATAAGTATTTTCTGAAATCATAATTAATTTCTTGCACTCAGTATGGAATTCTGTACTGGCAGCTGATTCTATAAAAGTTTTAAATCACAATCATAAAATAATAAAACACATCATTGTTAATTTTAAAATTTTATTATGTTAAAAATCTAGACATTTCCAAGGAGTTTGTGAAAATGAGCATAGCTCGGTGGATTCAACCATTTCTGGGGTATTAGCTCACAAAAATGCAGCCCTGAAACAGTGCTAAAGCAATACCTTCAGATATAGGCAATTTCTATGGGAAAGGGAAACTTTCTTGGCAAAAACGCCAAAGGAAATGCTAATCATTTATTGATAATTCATGATAACATTGTATAAAAGCCCCGAGGTTTTTTTTCCCACCTCAGAATTTACTTTTGCATTTCCCAAGAGAATTACCATTTTGCCATAGTAGATTATAAGCAACCGTACTTGGGTGGCAGGAAAATCCCTGGGTGATTCGTGTGTTTATTGTAATCTGCTGCTGTGGCTTCTCTGGAGCATGAAGGAGACTAAGTTCCCATAGTCACTGAGATTTAGTAACATTCACATCTGCCTGGTTGGCAACGGGGTGACTTTTGGACTTTGTCTTGTACTGTCAGGCTCAAATGTGTCAAGCATTGTAAACAGACGCCTTCGGTCCCTGAGGACGTCACTTTATTCAAGACAAAATTTTATGGCAGTCGACTTGTTCCAGAACTGAAAAATTTTAGAGTAGTTGTTCCATTTCAGATATTTTGTGTATTTGTATTTTGCATTTTAATTGAATTTTCTCTAACTTTATTTTTGTGCATTTGATTTGGCTTGAGGGACTGAAATTATGTGAGCCCTTTTCTTAAAAGCAGAGTGGGAGAGTGGATAGAGTTCAACAGACCTCAGTTGGGATCCTGAATAAGCCATTTACTGCTTGTATGGCCTGGTGCACGTTTTCTCAGCTCTCCTGGAGTTTTCACATCAGTTAAATGGGATAAACCTATCCTTCAGGGTTTTAATAATAATGTAATAATTTTATCCTTGTTAGGGTATAATTAGAAAATTTTCCGAAAGAGGGAAAGACGAGAGGAGGTTCCCAGATACATTCCTTCTTCACTGACCCTCATACACAAGACTTCCTGTCGTCTCTCTTCTGTCGGCAAAGCAGGTGTAGCTCTGGAGGCCACTGTTCGTGCTTATGAACACTGTCTTGGCCAGTTGTTCTCCAGATGTGCTCTGGGACAGCAGCTTCAGCATCACTGGGAACTTTAGAAATGTAATTCTTGGGCCCCGCCCAGACCTACTGAATCAGAAACTCTGGGATTGGGGCGCAGGAATCAGTGTTTTCACAGGGTCTTCAGGGGTTTCTGATGCTCACTCAGATTTGAGCACACTCTGGTCAGGGCCGAGTGAGCAGTTACATAGAAGCTTACACGCTGCTCCAACAGTGATGTGCGTGGACAGTTTGTTGCAGAGTTGTGAAAATTAAATGAAGTGATGCCTGTGTACACTCTCTGTCAATAGTAGGGCATTATATCGATGAAGAAGGAACATCTTAGCTCCTGGATTTGTTTCTGAATTGCCAGTCTTCACTCTGACTGATAAATTGAATTCTCTAGTTTTTAAATAGAATTATCAGTTGTGGCTTTTTGCCATATTGGTTTTAAAGGTGACAACATTAGGTGAGAAAGGAAGAATTAGAATTTTCTGGCACAGTAATAAATATAGAAATAGCAATAGTACTTTATGTTTCCATAACTTTTTAATATTTACAAACTTTTTATCATACACTGTCTTTCACACAGTAAACCAGTCATTGTCATTGGGCGTATTTGTATGCACAAAAAATTACACCTTGGTGCTGTCCTAGGAGAGACACTAGCTGCTGTGTTTGTGTTGATCGTTTTGGTTGTGAATTCCCATTTCTTGTCGACCTGTAGACTCACTATGCGGTTCAAGACACAAAGGGATTTCATACTGAAGAAGATATAGACAGGCTGCATGCTACAATTGAATGTGAGCAGCCTCAGCCCGACCTCTACAAGTAAGCAGAACCTTTCATTCCCTAAATACCTTTTGATCCCCTAAATATCGTGTCTGCTTTTCACCTTAAATAGTATAGCAACATGGTTGTTTGGAAAGAGAATGTTAATTACTGCTCAAAAATTAAGATGGGTCAAAAAATGTTACTTATATATTTTCATAACTAATTTATGCCATACCTGTTCCCACTGAGTCGATTCAGACTCATAGCGACCCCGTAGGACAGAGTAGAACTGCCCCATAGGGTTCCCAAGGAGCAGCTGGTGGATTCGAACTGCCGACCTTTTGGTTAGCAGCTGAGCTCTTAACCACTGTGCCACCAGGGCTTCACAGACTAGCTAGTAGGCTTCAAATCTGTAGCTTTTTATATAAATACCTGAAAAGGCTTAATGGAGCTAAATTTACTGAAGAAAAATTAGTTTTCATTATTTTGAGGAAGTAAGGTGTAAAACTGTGTGTTAAAGAAAACATTTAAGTCATGGGTATAATTAGAAAGTAAAAGAAGAAAACCCAGTGGCTGTCACGTCAGCTTTGACTCATGGTGACCGCATGTGTGTCAGAGTAGAACTGTGCACCGTAGGGTTTTTGGTGGCTGATTTTTCAGAGCTAGATCACCAGGCCTTTCTTCTGAGGCCCCTCTGAGTGGACTCAAACTGCCAGCCTTTTGGTTAGCAGCCCGGCACCTTAACCGTCTGCATCACCCTCTTTAAAAGAGTAAAAAAGAGGGAAATAAAGTAGGAATGGTTTAACCACAGACTGAATGTGTTTTTGAGTAAAGAACCACAATTTATAATAGCGCTCATCCCCTTCTTTAAAATAGGAAAACAAGTATGTAAAAAAAAAGAGTACTTCTGGTTTCTGCGTCGTTCATTTTGGCGCCGGCGTTTCGGTAATTTCACCCCGTCTTCTGTTGCCAGGTTTGTTGGCCGCATGAATGTCTACAGTGACCTCAGTGACCCTGTGGTCAGGTAAGGAGATGCACCTTCTTTTAAACATTTCTGGCAGTTTTGATCTGTATTATTAAATTAAAAGTTAATTCTTTTATTAGCAAGAGTTCTCTGTTGTTGCTGTTCCTATTAGGTTCTGCAAGAGAAATTCTACTTTTTCTGATTTTCTTTGAGCATACATCAGTACGTGTTAAAAAATCAACAATATTCATGAAAAATTTCTCTCACAAGATTCTGTTGAGTGTCTTTTAACAGGTTGATTCCAAGACAAAGCATATGGTACAGTTTCCTCCTGTTAGCAATACACTTTCTGAATGTATATAATCATATGCCTTCAACTATGAAGTTGAAAGTGTTTTTAATTTGAAGGCCATTTTATTGGAATATATTAATCTACTCATAGTTATCACTGGAACAAATTTTTGGCTTTAGATTACTTTCTAGGTTCAATAGAATATACCTCACAAAGGACATGTTTTAAGTTCACATCTACCTAAGAATATAACAAGCTATTGCCAGGTAATGAGGATGTATGGTTAATTCCCATCACAAGTTAGTGCTTGCACCTATTTAATCATGGAGGTTTCCATGACTGACCATATATGCTATAAATCCACAAGAAAATAGCAACCCATCTAAGACAGTACAGAATATGGGGGAATCCAGCACAACTTGTCCAAGGCAAGGTCATGGAAGCTCGATAGACACATCCAGATTCCCTGAGGGACTGAATTACTGGGCAGAGGGCTGTGGGGACCATGGTCTCGGGGAGTGTCTAGCTCAATTGGCATAACATAGTTTATGAAGAGAATGTTCTACAGTCTGCTTTGGAGAGTAGCTTCTGGGGTCTTATAAGTGTGAGTGGCCATCTAAGATACTCCACTGGTCTCACCCTTTGGGAGCAAGGGAGAATGAAGAGAACTAAAGCCCCAAGGGAAAGATTAGTCCAAAGGACTAATGGGCCACAACTACAATGGCCTCCACCAGACTGAGTCCAGTACAACTAGATGGTGCCGGGCTACCACCACTGACCACTGTGACAGGGATCACAACAGAGGGTCCCAGACAGAGCTAGAGAAAAATGTAGAACAAAATTCTAACTCAAAAAGAAGACCAGACTTTTACTGGCCTGACAGAGCTGGAGAAGCCCCGAGAGTATAGCCTTCGTTACCTCAGTGATGAAGTCACTCCAGAGAGTCACGCTTCATCCAAAGATTAGGCGGGCCTGTAAAACAAAACGAGACTAAGGGGGCACGCCAGCCCAGGGGCAAGGGCAAGAAGGCAGGAGGGGACAGGAAAGCTGGTAATGGGGAACCCAAGGTCGAGAAGGGAGCGTGTTGACATGTCGTGGGGTTGTCTGTTAACCAGTGTCATAAAACAGTATGTGTGCTAGCTGTTTAATGAGAAACTAGTTCTGTAAACTTTCATCTAAAGTACAATTTAAAAGAAAATAACAACCCATCAAATATCTAACTCTAACTACAATATAGTACCTCAAAACCAATCATTGATGCAGGATAGGTAATAATACTACTGTAATTCAGACTCACAATTTCTACATCTGCGAGCTGAGTCTGTACTTTCCCAGGCCTGTAGCTATTTTATCTGGACATTAATTTCAAGATCCTATTGGCATATTTGCTTTTAAGATATTTGAGTTGTACATTTTAGGAAATTGACTTTAAGTAGATTTTGAAGTTAGTACTTTTCCATAAAATCCACTTGTTAGAGATATTATTTTTCTTCTGATTTAAACAGTCTCCAAGTTGTTAATATACTAATGGATTAAAGAAAACACTTGCCCATAAGCAGAAAAAAAACTCTATGGAAAAGTATTGCAAAATGAACAGGCTCTGAAATATAACTCCCTGGGTCTTATCTCCTCGTAAGACTCCTGAAATTATTTGCTTTAGGGAAACAATTTGTGCACTTCTTGGCCTGCATGTTTATTTCATGATTTTCCATCAGCAGACTAGTAGGTGCTTTTCAGAATGAATGGAGGCTGTGTCTTGTCTTTACTGCATACACGTATTATTCCGAAGGTAAAGTCCTGCTTACTTTGGAGACATACTCTTGTGAGGATTAATTGGTGTTTGAAAGAATAAATAGGTTTAGGTTTATTCATATTGCTAGTGGGATGAATCTGAAACAGTCAACATTAAAGGCTTTTCGTGCTTTGTATTTAGAAGTTTATTGCTGAGCATCTCGGCAAGATAATTACTAATATATTTTGTATTTTGATACTAACTCTAATTTAGCTTCTTAAGTATTTATACTATTTGATAAACTTTTAATATTTGGGTTTTTTAAAAATGTTTATAAATTCATTGTTTGGACACCTATGAATTATGCATCCAAATTCACAGTCTATTCAGAGTGATATTGCTTTTTCCTCCTGTCCAAGCTAGAAGCAAAGCACTTTTTAAAGTAAATTATTTTTAGACTCCCCAGAGGCACTTTTTAAAAGGTTCATTTGTTTTCATGAGTACTTATGACACGAGTTATTATGAGTATGTTGTTAGCAGAAGCTGACAATACTTATAACACAACAGGACAACAAATATGCTGCCCCAAGGCTTCATTCTTAGTGACTGTCAGCCACACAAATGGAGCTTGAAACTATCCACCAGCCCTAGGTCATACATGTCAGTTTACGTATCTCAGAGGATAGTGCTCATCCTTGGAGCCGCCCCCACGCTTCCCTGGCTTCAGTGAGATGCAGTTCTCAACTGTATGGACCAAATACACTGTGCGTGTTTCATCCTTATGGCATCCAGTGGGCCTCTCCATGGCAGTAGGAAATTAACTACACGGATAAAGTAAACAATCAACGTTAGCAAAGAATTTCAACTCTTTCTACCCTCCAAAGAAATCATTATAGTGTTCTCAGTAGCAAAATTTGTAAATGTGAATTTTGCTTCTTATTTCTCTTTTACTGATTATCTTTCCAGGCCGTTAGGATCAGAAAATCTGCTTCTCAGAGGGGCCACGCTAAAGAACACTGAGAAGATCTTTGGTAAATGTTCCCATTAGTGAAATGTTAACAATAATAGTGACTAAAATTAAGGATACAGTAAGCAAAGTTAATATCCATAATAGTATCATGAGAGCATCTCTTTGTTCTTTGAGGTACTATAGACTTTATGGCAGAAATAATTTTCCCTAACTAAGGAAATTAGTACCAATGTGTAACCACTAAAGCAATGACATCTGTAAATATTGCATATTAAGTGCGTCAGAAACATACAGTTATTTTCATGAAAGGATTCATACAGTACAGTTCTGCAGGAAATTTCTTTTAATATCTATATTTCCTTGCTAGTATCTCTCGTTTCTGGTGGGTTATTTCTTATGTTTTAATTAAATGAGACAACTTTTAAAAAATACACAGTGTATCCCACTGTAAGAAGACCCAACATATTAAAATGTGAACTTAAAATACAGGTTGTTCTCATCGGCAGGGGAGTATTTCTTTAGCCTAAAGGAACCTTGTCATGTGACTCTTTTAATGCACAGTTAGTTTGTCTAGTAAAACTAAAAATATAATTCATCTAACAAAAATCCATTGTCATCCTAGCTGTCCAAAACGTACTATGTAAAGGCAAGATACGTTTGTTTTGTAACATCTGCTCTTCTCCTTTATAGGAGTTGCTATTTACACCGGCATGGAGACCAAGATGGCATTAAATTATCAGTCAAAATCCCAGAAACGGTCTGCTGTAGAAAAGTAAGGTTCGATACCCTATCGTTTGAATTGCGTAAAAATCTGCAACTTTAAAGTACATCAGACACAGTAGATACGAAAATATTTTCCTTTGGGGCTTATTGGCAATTTCTTCATGGTTTCTAGTTGTACAGCTGTTTAGTAACTGTTAAGCTAGTTATTTTGATCAACTTTATTTTATGATGAGTTAAAAAAAGCCATTTTTATTTTACTTTTTTATTGTTAATATTCTGTACACTTTAAATGCGTTTACTCTTAATAGCCCTTCCAAAGAATTTCTTAGTTTTGAAGTCAGTTGCAGACGGCCATAAAGTTCTTCCATAGTTTCATTAAAGATCAAAATAGGGTCACTTTTAACTCTGGGATTTGATGGAAACCACCATGTGTTTTCTGATATGGCTTTATTAAATTAAGCATTACCAGAGAGAACATAGTTGTCTTCTTACTACACAGTAAAATCTTTATGCTGAAAAATCAAGATGCTACTCAATATTTGTAAGAAAATCTGGCCTGGAATTTTGTTTTCTTTGCCTCTTGTTAAAGTGTATCCTTGACTTGAAATGGACAACTAACTGGTTTATAAATTATTTAATAAATATATGCTACTCAATGGTTTTTATTTAGGAAGACCGTAGGAGTGTATTTCTGTCTTTGTAAGTTGATCTTTAAATGTGGTCGCTGGGTCTCTGTTCTTCTATAACTGCATCAACTATGAAAATGGAGATTTAGTTTATCATAAGCAAGGATTCTATTTCTAGATGTCTACACATGACAAATAGGTTTCAAAAATCTGATTGGAAAATCAAATTTTCTTCACTAGGTCTGCTAAGACCTTGGTTAAGATTCAGCGTTTTCCTTATACCAAGAACATTCCCATCCGAGTGTTTGCTTTTCTCTCCCTCCCTCCCTTCCTTCCTTTTTTCCTTTCTTCCTTTTGTCTTTCCTTCTTTTGTAATGATTATCACTAAATTCTGAACTCACTGGCTGATGCTTAATGATAGAAGATAGTTTTTGGATGTTGTTTTAAATGACAGGATTCTAGACCGTTTAGAAATATTTGTCAGCAGTATAGTTATGTGCAGTTTTCTCTCCTGCTTGTAGAAACTTTCCCTTTACTTAGATCTCTCCCTTCTGGCCTCTAGAAGTACATTCCAGTGATCACTGGGTGAACTCAGATATAGATGAGCTTGTATTCTTACAGTGCCAAGTAGTGGATAGAAGCTCCCGTTAAAAAAATACTGTGCTAACTCTGTTTTTGTTGTTCCGTCACAAAGTGTTTATCTTGACATTTTTAAGAAAGAATGTGTACTGCCATTATTTACTCAGGGAGCAATAACCAAGTAATCCTTACTGTCTTTTTGTTGTAGATCGATGAATGTATTCCTCATTGTGTACCTCTGTATCCTGATCAGTAAAGCTCTGATAAATACTGTCCTGAAGTATGTATGGCAGAGCAAACCATTTCAAGACGAGCCGTGGTATAACCAGAAGACTCAGTCAGAAAGACAGAGGAACCTGGTACAAAAAATGACTCCTGAGATACCTTTTCCCTTTATCTTTGCAAAGATGTGGCCTGTAGACTATTGTTTGAAAATGTGGTAGAATAAAATTATAAAGCTGAAATTTGCTCCAGACAAAAAGAAGACTGATTCTGTCTCTGTCATAGAGATCTCGTGGATATATTACATGTGTTAGTTTCCTCCCTAGCTACAGTCACTGGTTGTTACTGCTGTCTTTCTTTAAGTATTCGTATATACAGTTCTGAAAAGTTACTGATTCACGTTGTAAATTCATGAGGACAGTATCTTCAACACTTTCGGTGTTTCCAGACCCCAGCACATGGCCTGTGTGTGTTGTTAGGTGCCATCGAGTCGATTCCGACTCGTAGCGACCTCATATGACAGAGTAGAACTGCCCCGTAGGGCTTTCTAGGCTGTCATCTTTATTGGAGCGGATAACCAGGTCTTTCTCCCATGGAGCCGGTGGATGGGTTTGAACTGCCAGCCTTTCAGGTACCAGCCAAGTGCTTAACCACGGAGGACCCACCAGGATTCCTTGCCTCCTATTTAGAGGGTGCTCAGTAAATGCTTATTAATTATTGTGAGGTAAATGGCACCTGTTTTGGGAAAGAAAAAAAAAAAAACCATTGCCATTGAGTTGATTCTGACTCATAGCGACCCTGTAGGACAGAGCAGAACTGTCCCATATAGTTTCCAAGGAGCTCCTGGTGGATTTGAACTGCCGACCTTTTGGTTAGCAGCCAAACTGTTAACCACTGCGCCACCAGGGTTTCCTATTTTGGTAAGTACGTGGAAAAAGGGAAGATTCTCAATTACTGGAAATTATGATAGGAATGGAGTTCCTGGGTGCTGCAAACGCCTAATGCACTTGGCTGCTAACCGAAAGGTTGGAGGTGCAAGTCCACGCAGAGGTGTCTCGGAAGAAAGGCCTGGCAGTCTACTTCCGAAAGATCAGCAATTAAAAGCCGTATGGAGCACAGTTCTACTCTGACACACGTGGGGTCGCCACGAATGGGAATCAACTCAGTGGCAACTGGTTTTTTATGGTGAGAATAGGTTTCATTTTTTCTGTAGGGAGATGTCGGTTCAGTTATTCGTGTTTGTCAAAATTATTTTTCCCAGACGAGCGTGTAGAATGATTTGATTGAACCTCCCTGTACTTAATACAGTGCACCTCTAGCTACTGTCGTTTAGCCCCGACCCCGGCTGTGTGCAGACCTAGGCAGCGTCTCGGATGCTTTGTGTGTGTCAGTTGGAGCTGTCCTACCTGTGTGGCCTGCGGGCACATCCCTACACGTGGAGATTTCCAGGAGTTAAACTATGGATGCAACCAGAGATAAGAACAAAACTGTACAAAAAGGTCATTTTTACCAGATGTTGGGGAGAGGGCATCATGTAGGTTATTACTGTATAACTACTGTAATTTGTCCAAGTCACAGTAAATTCAGGAATACTCAAAATACCGGATCTCCATTAGCTGTAGGTTAGAGTCATTTCCTGCCTCTTAACAGTGCGCTTGTTTTCATGCGTAATTTCATCTTGACCCCATTGACTGAACAGACGTGCTAGTCAAGCTCTTGGCTGTTGGCAGATCATGATGGAAAATCCGGGGGAAGCCTGTGGCTGCTGCCAGCATGGAGTAATCCTTACCTTTGGGTTTGGAAACGCTCCTATTTAAAAATACCAGCTGTGTTATTCACACCTGACTTGAGTTGTGTCAGTGATCACGGTGGTGCTTTTGCTCCCACCTGGTAGATGACGTGATCCCTTGTTGGTCATTGTTGAGCTGCTGCTCTTTGTTTCTTTGCAGTTCCTCAGAGCTTTCACGGATTTCCTGGCCTTCATGGTCCTCTTCAACTACATCATCCCCGTGTCCATGTACGTCACCGTAGAAATGCAGAAATTTTTCGGCTCTTATTTCATCACTTGGGATGAAGAAATGTTTGATGAAGAAGCAGGGGAAGGGCCTCTGGTTAACACGTCTGATTTAAATGAAGAATTGGGACAGGTCAGTGTCTCCTGAACTGTCTTCTGTGACTTACTAAAAACGTGCGTCGGCCCCTGTTAGGTTTCCAGGTGTCCAGATTCTAAACGATTAATATTAGACGGGTAGATCATCCAAAGGGTTAAATGAAATTTCGGCTTTAACTCACACATGTAGATATAACCTATAACTGGTGAAAGGCAACAAAAATGTTGTTTTTTTAAACTTTATTTCTGTAACAACTGGTAGTGCTTTTATATTTACAGTTTTTGCAAAATTAATCACATTAACTGATTGATATAAGCTAAGCCCTGGCTTTCCAAGCGCGCTCGTTCTGGGTTGTAATGGTGTGAATTAAGGGCCGAAGGGGTGAGTGAACTACCATTTATTGAGTTCCCGCTTAATAGGCATGGTACTAGGCTTTCATAAATGATATCTTATTTAACTCTCACTGCAAGTCAATTATCCTCATTTTTAAAGATGAGCAAGCTGAGAGTTAGGAGAGCTGACATAGCTTGCTGGCTTGGTGTATTGCAGAGAGCGCAATACACTTACTTCACATCCTACTCTTCACTTGCAACTGTGTGACCTCAGGCAAGTTACCTACTGGCTCTGCACCTGGAGTTCTTTAACTTATAAAATGGGGATGATAACATATAGGTGCCTCGCAAGATTACTGTCAGGATTTGGTAAGATAGTGTATGTGAACTGCCCGTCACGGTGTCTGATGTCTTCACCAAGAATGGAAGTCACTGCTGGCATTACTGCCACCAGCCTGAGCCCCACACCCTCCTGCTGTCCAGAGTCACGCGGCACGAAGCACCAGAGCCGGCCTTCTAACGTAGATCTGTTTGACTTCAAACCCGCAGCCATGTCATTTGTGAGAACTGAGGAAAGCCTGGTTACTGTGTGAGGAACTGAAGCGTCACCTGCTCTAACGCTGGCCGTTTAGGCTTTTGTTCTTCTAAAGCGCGAGCCCTCCTACCATCCCTCTGAGCCACGTGCTTTTCCCAGCATCTGTGCTCCAGGAGAGGACATTCGGCAAAATGGTTATTTTTTTTTTAAACAGGAAGAAATTTTAAGAAGTATTTTTACAAACAGTCATTTTAGACTGGTAGCTAAGATTCCTTCCCTCCTCTCTCCCAAACAGTAGTCTGTTATTACACTAGTAGACTCTAAATACTGCATTTATCTGCGTCAGGTCAAGAAGAACTGTTACTACAAAATTGTATTTGTGTTTGCTGATGATTTTGACTTTTTTAATAATCCCCCTAGCTAGGGTCCATTCCATGCCCTTCCAGGTGTGTATATTGTTTAGTTAACAGTATACACACAAGGCATAATTAGTTGTTCAGTAGTAAAATGTTTTTTTCCTTAGAGTATTGTGTATCCTTTGTAACAACACGTGGTACATTGTGTGTATTCCTGAGAATTTCATAGAGGGAAGTTTTATTTTTTTCTGTAACAAGAAAAATTTCCAGCGGTATTCCATACAGCAGATTTCTTCTCCCTCCCCTCATCCAGTCCATCTCTCTGAAGTTCACTGTAACAGAGTTTGATTTATATCATACTTTCATGACCAAAAGAAGGCCTGCGTTCAGGAGACTCACTCACTCACATAGACACAGAGCGCGCGGTGGATCGGTTAGTATCGGTGACGCACTGAGCTCAGAGATTGATGAACATACCCAGAAATTAAAGGTTTCATCTGACTGCTAGATTGATGTGGGTGAGACTCTTTTCCCAATTTAATTTATGCAGGATAATAGATGAGTTCCTTTGGAAGGTGAAGTAGGAATTCACCTACCACTCAAGTTTCCATGCCTATGGCTGAAAATCTACCTTTTATTGAGGCCCTGTGCAAAGCACTTGGCACCCATGATTTTATGTTGGCCTGTCTACAGCCCCCAGACGACAGTATCATTGCCTCCATTTTTCAGATGAGAAACTGAGGCCCAGAGAAATCACACCAACTACTTCACCTAGTAAACAGCAGAGGCATTGCTCAGTTCCGCGAGGCAGCGCCTTCCTACTGAGCCCTGTTCTGTCTCCCTGATGCTGAGTACATTTGAATGTGTCCTGCTCTTTAAATTCAGTACAGCAACAAGTAGTTGAGCAAGCAGACTATGCGCTGTGTGAGGACTATCTTTTCATCTGATGTCAGAGAATGATACCATCGTTAACATTTGACTTCGCAGCTGATAATTTCAAAGACTTTTACAAGCTTATTTAATAGTAACGAAACAAGCAATAATTTGTCTCTGAGTCCCCCTAAATAGCAAAATTGATTTGATCGCTGTCCAGAGTTGCCAAGCCTTTGTTTCCTCATCTGTAAAACTGGGATAATAACATGGTTGATGTGAGGATTAAATGAAGTAATGCACAGTCCCAGGGACATACTAAGTGCCGAGTAAATGTTCTTTATAATTATTGTTTATTATTAGGGAGCCCTGGTGGCACCGTGGAAGAGCTCAGGCTGATAACCAAAAGGTCAGCAGCTGAAATCCACCAGCTGCCCCTTGGAAACCCGATGGGGCAGTTCTGCTCTATCCTATAGGGTCGCTATGAGTCGGAACCTACTTGACAGCAGTGGGTTTGTTTTTGTTTTTTTTTTTTTTATTTATTAGTAGCAGTAGTAGTTATGCTCATGGTTCCCAGAAACATACCACCTATTTAACAATAGGTAAGCAAGATGATGGAGCCCGGGAGGTGCACTGGCTAAGTCAGCAGTTTGAATCCACCAGCCGCTCCCTGGAAACCCTGTGGGGCAGTTCTACTCTGTCCTATAGGGTTGCTTACCTCAACAGTAATGAGTTTGTTTTTTGTTTTTTTTTTTAAGCAAGATGATAAATCAGTATTTATTACTTTGCTGTTATCCATTTTACCCTTTTCAAAAACTGATTTTAGGATTTAATAATATTTTATTGTAAGTTACATCAAGTCTTATGAAAGTAAGAAAAGTTATATGAGTGATTTCTCAAATGTTCCTTGATCTGACTCAGAGTAAGTATTTAAAAAAAAAAAAAAAAAAAGCAATTTGCCGTCAGCTCAATTCTGACTCCTGGCAACCCCACGGGTGTCGGGATGGGGTTTTCAGTGGCTATGCTCTTTCAGAAGTAGGTTGCCAGGCCTTTTTTTCTAGGTACCCCTGGGTGGTTTCAAGTGCCAGCTTTTCAGTTAGTAGCTGAGCACTTGGCTGTGCGCCATCCAGAGCTCCGAGCGCAAGTACATGAATTCCTTGCTACTACAGGAGCTCCAGATACTCGGGGGCAGGCTTGTTCTAGAGGAGAGACACACTGAGACATTAAGTGTTATTGTTGATTCTCACCTTTAAAGAACTCTAATGAAGAATATACTGTATTAGAGTAAGAAATAGTAATTAAGAATGTTGTATTCATTCACATTATTAAATATCTAGATCCCGGAAAGAGGCTGGCTGAGTTGACTGGCAAGTATGTGCACGGCAGGGTTTTTTTTTTTTTTTTTAAAAACATATTTTCGGGACAACATTGCTGTGTATTTATAATGTATTTGTTACAATCAAGCACACCTTAGAAAAGACCTTTTTGCTGTGGGCTTTATAAGACAAAAAAGAACATATTCCTGAGAGACCTAAGTAAGAAAATGAGCGCTGTAAAATATGCTGGCTGGTTTCTTTACAGCTCTTTTCTGCTTCCCCCGTTTCTTTACTTTATTGTTATTGTTTTAACTCTAACTCTCCTTTCTAGTCAATAGTTAGTGATGTGTGCGGGGAAGCACAGAGCCATCGACTCAAGGAAAGATACAGGTGGAGACATGGGACTTCCCTCCCTGACCCAGCCACACCTGCGTCTCCCTCAGGGACGCATCTGTCCCTGACAGTGGTACCAGCTGACCTAGGGTTACAAGAAGGCATGTTGCACTCCTGACATAAACCTCAAAATATTAGGATGCTTTCTAGAATTCCTTTCAAATATTTATGATAACTGTGTGACCTGTGAGTTTATCTAAATTTAGAATTTGAAACTAGTTGTATTTTCAATACTTTTCACAGTTTTCTATCTGAAATTCGTGTCCTTTTGTTTGAATTCTGCCTTCTAAACCTAAAGTGATATTGTGCCTCCAAGACTTTATAGAAGAAGTTCATCCTATCTCTATCCTTGATTTTTTTTTATAAATAAGATTCGGGACAAGCCCCCCTCAATATTCATCTTTCCAAACAAATAGAACACTGACTGGTTCTATCAGTTTTTTATTTGTCTGGTAGGGGGAGAGATGGACGTGGGGGTAAATGGTCACATTTTTTTCTTTGCTCAGGATCCAGAGAAAAGTAAAGCCATCGCCACCATGACAAGAGCAACCCCCCCTCCCCTATTCTCCTGAATTCACCTCTTGCAGAGGGTGCTGGGTAGTATTAGAAGGTGGCAAAAAGTCTGAATTATCCAGCCCACTTACCGTTTATCCTGTTGAAGTAGTGCGTTTGTGGTAAAACCGTTACAAATCCATTCCATATATTAAAAAAAATTAATGTTAGGGAAAAAACATGACTGCTCTGATACTCTGAATCAGAGAGCCTCCACTTCTCTCTCTTCAGGGAAGGATAAAGTTAGCTCCTCGCAGAACATCCTCCTAACTCTTGATCATGTTGTGTTTCGTAGGTGGAGTACGTCTTCACTGATAAAACCGGCACTCTCACGGAAAACAACATGGAATTTAAAGAATGCTGTGTTGAAGGCCACGTCTACGTGCCTCACGTCATCTGTAATGGACAGGTCCTCCCGGACTCTTCAGGAATAGATATGATTGACTCTTCTCCAGGAGTCAGTGGAAGGGTACGTTAGTTCCAGTTCTCCTAAAGAAGACGTGTTCCCTTCAGAGGGACCTAAGTGTCAGCCGTTGCACTGTTGACATTTGCTGACTCTCAGTTGGGCAGGCCATGCATTGTTGGTTCACAAAAACAGATTGGTACTTACCTTTTATGGTGGGTATCCAGGAAAGATACTAATCTTCTGTGTGACTTCAGTGAGAAAAATTGTAAAATGCCACAATATTTGAAGATATTTCCCTTAGGATTTCATGGCTAACATTCAGAGTGAATCTGACCAGCTAGAAGTGACTCTTAAAAATCTGGTAAAGCAAGGAAAATAGTTGCTAAGAGTAAAATTGTTGTGCACCACACACAAACACCCGCGCGTGTGCGCACACACACACACGCACGCATGCACACACACGCACACACACTCGCGCACATACACACACACACCCCCCCAAGTGCTGTGCCTCCAGGTCTCAGCAGCCCTGGCTGGAGGCTCTTCTCTTCCCCAGTGGTTGGCTGGGGAACCATTCCAGAGCGTGCGCTCACTGCCAGCCTTGTGTCAAGACCTCAGGTGTGCTGCGGTCCTCTAAGAGCTGAGGGTGGCCTCGGTTTAGCTGTGTTGTGTGGTGACACCCTCTCATTACCAAACTGTACCTTATCCCCTATACGTATACTTCAGTTGATTTCATTGTAGAAAACTGCCATTTTACAACAAAGATTCCTAAATGAGAAAGTAGGTTATTTATGTGGTCATAGTAAAACATATCACAGTAGAACCATATTCTTTTATTACTTACTGTGACTGCCCTACTTGATATGCTTGATGTAAGTCAGGTCCTCCTTTGTGACCTTTACAGCCAGTGCTTCTCAACCTGGATGCACAATAGAATCAGCAGGGCAAGCTTTTAAACCCGGTGGAATCCGTACATCAGTATTCTTAAAGCCCCCAGGAGATTCCAGTATTCAGCCAAGGTTGAAAAAGACTACTACTTTATAAGTTCCATTCAGAGGCAGTAGAATGATTAGATCAGCTGAACTAGAAAGAGAAGAATTAGAATCTTTGCTCTGACATATACTGGTTTTGTGATCTTGAATAAATCACTTAACCTTTTAATTTCTTCAGCTGCAAAACTGGAATAATAGCTTCTGTTTCATAGGTTGTTTTAAGATTGAATTTTATGATGTATGGAATGTGTCAGGTACCTAGAAGGTTCTTTATAAATATCTAGTGTAATATATATTGTTGTTAGGAGACTATCACTATAATATGATCCTTCAGGACAGTGATATAACTAGAGTCCTGGGTTTGTATAAGTATTTTGTATTTAGTGTACTTACATGACTCAAAGTCTCTCTTTACTGTTACTTTCCTAAATATTTAGCAGTTGTTTGCTGTTTTTGAGCACCCTTGAAGCTATGCGTTTGCAGTTCCTAAAAATATCACTACTGAATAAAACACTCCTCTATTTCAGTCTTCATAGTCCCTTAATCTTAATTACCATAGAAGTACTCAGGAATGAAGAAAAGCTGTCATTAGATTCTACTTTATAAACTACCAAAGGCAAAACTGATAATTCCCGGCTCCTAGATATTACACATCACTGCTTTGTGCTGTTTCTTGTCTTTTGTTTATTTTCCTTCTATTTTAAGAAAATATGCTGTAGATTTTTTTTTTTTTTTTTTAACTGCACTTTTGTAGGAGCGAGAAGAGCTATTCTTTCGGGCTCTCTGTTTGTGCCACACGGTCCAGGTGAAGGATGACGATAATGTGGACGGACCTAGGAAATCCCCAGACTCTGGAAAATCTTGTGTGTACATATCAGCATCACCTGATGAAGTGGCGCTCGTCGAAGGTGTTCAGAGGTATGCCTTTCGGCTTCATATCTAGGTTTTAGAATTTGAGAGAGTTGCTAATTATTGGACTGGAGAGTCCATTTTCAACTCCAAAACCACGCACTCACACTTTGAAATGTTCTTAGCTGATCCCACTGTATGCTGTGTTGTGTTTGTTAAAAAGAAGTGGCTGGGGCTAAACGGTAGCTGTCTTTTGTACTCATTACTGTTCTCTTGATTTCCTTATTCTTTGAGATGGGGGGTGTCCCTCCTCAAAACCAGGTGGTATCGATTTGTAAGAACAGGCTTGTCCCTAGTCGTAAGATTCTTTATCATTGTCTTTTTGTGGGTATTTTTTCCTCCTAACGTCTGCAAGAATTTGATTAGAGGTCATTCCAAATAACGATAGGTTTTTAAAGATGGAAACAATTTTAGACATCATTTAATACAAATCTTCCTGTTACAGCTTAGAAATTGAGGCCCAGAGAGATGGAGCAACTTTCCCAAAGTTATACAACTTGAATGGAGATTAAAACTGGAGTTTCATACTCTCAGCTTCATTTTCTGCACATTATATCATCTTAACTCTATGGAGCCTTTTTGCATGCTCCTTCAAGACCTTTTTACTGGGAATTCTCGCTGTCTCATGAGATACGGCATTTTAAGCAGACACTTGGAAAAATACTTTAAATATTGCAGACATGTCGTAATTTCAAGTCAGGGAAATGTTTTTCAAATTCTCACAGCTTGTGATTTTTATTTAATACTTAAGGTACTAAATCTCCCCTCTTCACTGCCATCGATAAGTAGATATTGCCTTCAAGGACTGAATGATTGATGAGAAAAGCGTTTCAACACCTTTTACGTAGTTTGTTGTTGTTGTTAGGTGCCGTCGAGTCGGTTCCAACTCGTAGCAACCCCGTGTACAACAGAACAAAACACTGCCCGGTCCCGCGCCATCCTCACAGTCGTTGTTGTGCTTGAGCCCATTGTTGCAGCCACTGTGTCAATCCATCTCATTGAGTATCTTCCTCTTTTTCACTGACCCTCTACTTTACCAAGCATGATGTCCTTCTCCAGGGACTGATCCCTCCTGATAATGGGTCCAAAGTACATGAGACAAAGTCTCGTCATCCTTGCTTCTAGGGAGCATTCTGGCTGTACTTCTTTCAAGACAGATTTGTTTGTTCTTTTGTCAGTCCATGTAATTAGAACATTTTTATTGTTGACTAAACAACTGTATTTTTCCTATGCAATTTGAATATTGACATTAGATATTTATATCACTACTGACTTTTCTTAAATGGCCGAAACATTTAAATCCAAACCTACCTAGGTAAGAGTTCTCAAAGCTAAATTTATCTTCTTGGAAAACAGGTACTCAGAAATTAAATTGCATTTCGGTCGTAGATATTAGAAGTTAGGAAGGCCGTTCCTACCCATCATTTTAGACTCACTTTAAGTATCAGCATTTCCAAGAAGCCTTTCCTTCAGCCTGTCAGCTTCTCCCTGGGTTAGAAAGACACCCTCTCCCTGTGTTCATACCTTCATGCCTTTATGGATACAGATTGTATTGAAATGGTGGGTTTCTGTCTCCCCATTCATCTGTAAGCTTCTCGAGTGCAGAAGTCATGCCTTTTTTCCTTCGTTTTCCCAGCACTTAACCACACAGCGCCTGAGGTGTATGAAGTTCTCAGAAGTGGTGGTGGAGGAGGCTGTTGGTACAGATTAGGTGTTTGACAGATGTTTATTGCACTGACTTCCTGCTCGGGGCCTCAGTTTTCTCTTCAGTAAAGTGAGAGGTTGGTCTGGAGGTAGACCATCTGTAAGGGGCCTTCTACTGACATTGTGTTTTTTTCTGCTAAAAACAACAAAATAATCAACAAATAATGATGTCAGTAGAAGTAGGGATTGCAATCCAGAGAACTGCTACCGTCTTTCTGAAAATCATTAATACTTATCAATAACAAAGTTGGAAATTTTGTTGACTTTTGGAGAATTCTTTGAGATGTTGAATAAATTCAGTATTTTAATTTTTTAATTCATGATGTAGTTTACAACCTCTGTTTTACTGCAAGTATTTCTTTTTTAAAAAGAAAGCTTTACTAAAACATAAAACAGGGAAGTTCTATTAAAGAGGAATATCTGAATTTCACATTAATCCCTGAATTTGCTTTCTCATTTGCAGACTTGGTTTTACATATCTAAGGCTAAAAGACAATTATATGGAGATATTAAATAGGGACAATGACATTGAAAGGTACGTATAGTGTACATTAAATTGTGATCATAATAAACAACAGTCTTTACAAAATTTTCTCCTTGGGGCAAAAAAATTCTCTACCCTCCTCCCACAACTCACTCCCTTTTCTTCCCAGAAATAACCCCAAGAATGTCACCGAAACGTTCTGAAGAATTTTCACAGTTGGGCAGTTGGAGGAGAAGTTGGTTTGAGGGTATTTCAGGAGTATTTCCCACCGATACTGTTTTCCTTGGAGGTGTAAATTGGTATTCAGTGGGCGGTGGGAGGAGGAGTTTGATCAGCAAATATATTTTGGGTTAAGGCATCTAAAAGTGTTGTTTTTTTTTTTTTTTTAATAACTGCAGGAGTTCTCAGAGCTTTAATATGTTCTGACACTCTGCAGACCACCCCTTGACTCTCCGAGAGGGGAATGAAGTAGACAGCCTTCCCCAGTGTGCGCCCCTGACATTGCATTTTTAGAGCAGTTAGCATTCCAGGGAACAGAGTGTTCTGTAGACAACAATCTGAGAAATTATTTGAATAACCAACTTGAGATTGAATTGTTTTACTTTTTATATCTGTAGTGACCTAATAACCTTTTTTTAAAATTGTACTTTGGATGAAAGTTTACAGAGCAGATTACTTTCTCATTGAACAGTTAATACACGTATTGTTGTGTGACATTAGTTGCCAACTCCATGATGACATGTCAACACTCTGCCCTTCTCAGCCTTAGGTTCCCCATTACCAGCTTTCCTGTCCCCTCCTGCCTTCTCGTCCTTGTCTTGGTCTGGTGTGCCTGTCTAATCTTTGGCTGAAGGGTGAACCTCAGGAGTGATTGCATTACTGAGTTAGAAGGGTGTCCAGGGGCCATACTCTCGGGGTTTCTCCAGTCTCTGTCAGACCAGTAATTCTAGTTTAGTGACCTCATACTTTTGATTTTTAGGGATTGTCTCAGTTTCCAATTTCTGGTCCCACAGACAAATGACATATCCTGAGTTTTGCTTCAGAAGATAGAATAAGTCATCTTTCCTTTATAAAAAAATATGCAGTAATGGATAGGAAAAGACAGGTGAAAAGAACATCAGATTTGGTTGCGACTGCCTCAGAAAAACTGGATTTTAAAATTTTGTTCTGAGAAAAAAGAGTTAACTCCTGGGTAAATGCAAATAGAGTGAACTCTTGACTACAGAACATCTCTGCCAGGCCTTAAATCACAGACGGAGTTTTCCCTCAAGCACTGCAGAGTCCCAGGTAGTTAGCGGTACCACCAGGAATGGAACTTTGGAATCACCCCTTGGGCAAGGCAATAGAGACATGATTGCTGTCGCTGTCTGTAAGTGGGACTTGTGATTTTAAACTGAAAAAGGGTAGATTAAATCACTCTTGGGAAACCCTAAAGCACACCACAGTGCTGCTAAGGTATTTATAGGGGAGCCTTTTAGCAGCTGGAAGTTCAACAGCTTCATAAGCCACGCCTGAGGTTCCTGGCTGGCCTCTTTGGGCTCTCGCGGGTTTTCAGAGGTAGCATTAGGGATTGCCGAACTATTCTCAGTGTGTCAAATGCCAGACAGAAATTGAGTCTGCTGATAATAAGACTGTCCAAGCTGACTAAAATACCAGTTTTCTTCGCCTTTTGCTGTGATTCTTTTTTTTTTTTTTATCAACTTAGGGGTAACACCAGTTCCTTCACAGGAATTAAAAGCTCTGATACAACTTTGTAAGTCTATGATTAACAGAATTCTTAAAAATGAATCAATACATAACAAATGCAGTTTGTTTGGTAAACAGACTCTTTTAAAACACACAGCCTGGTTTGAGTGTGATTGGGTGAATATAAACAAAACAACGAAGGGTCTTTAGCTCTGAAAAGATTCCGAGCCTGTGCATCAATCTCAGTCATGTCCCATGATAGAAAGTCAGCACAAACCCCGAGTAGGAGAACTGCTGGCATCACATAAAATAAGTCAGTGTTTGGGCATCTTTAAAATGCAGACTTTTTGATCATGTCAGTGGAGGAAAATACCATATATCCAGATTCCTTTGTTCAGAGAGCTGCTTTATATCATTGACAAATGGGAAGAGATACAGTATACAGTAGTACATGGAGATAGTTTTCAAGGACTATATACGAGGGAGAGATAACTGTTGTACCCATTCCACTGCTTTCTTGGGAAAATTTTGGTCCACATTATGTGGCTTGATAATTATCCAGATTAATAATATACAGAGCCAAATATGTATTAAATTTTTTACAAATTTCTTTTTCAGGTTTGAATTGTTGGAAATTTTGAGTTTTGACTCAGTAAGAAGGAGAATGAGTGTCATTGTAAAATCTGCTACAGGTAGAAATTTCTTTTTGATTCCTTAAACTGTATGCTGTGGTTGTGTTTTATTCTTACGGTTAAATTCTATAGGGGCTTTAAGGATTACCATGCTTTTTTTAAATAAAATATTGATATACTCTTCTATTATATTAATTTTTTTTTATAAAAGTAAAGCATTTTTAAAAATGTTTAGTAATGAATACTAGGCTAAACATCTAACACACTTTCTTTGTAAAACCTCTTAGTATTGATTTGGGATAATTTCACTTTTGAAAATTTTACATTTATGAATATCCTCATTACTTTTCTCTCAATATATCTAAATAATATAGAACTTTTTAAATAACCATTTTTTTAGAACAGATTGTGTAGGTTTGCAGTATACATATTCAAAATTCTAAATAGAATGGGCCTTGCGGATTGGTTGGTCACTATAATAATGTATCTTCGTCAGAGAACAACAAATTCTGGTTTGTTCTTTAGAATATTGAAATGATAACTGGTGGAAGTACACAAATCAAATCCCTTTAACAACAATAATTTCTTCATCGAATTTTGTTTGTAAATTACCATGTAGATTGAAGAACTCTATAGTTCAGGTTTTATATACACTCCTTTTACAGTCTTGAACTCTGTGGTTCTCCGTGTTGTATCCAGGTCTCCTCTGCCCCGGGTGTTGCATCCCGGTCTCCTCTGTCCCGGGTGTTGCGTCCAGGTCTCCTCTGTCCCGG